>NC_091560.1:44933554-44936054 GCF_042767895.1 Penaeus vannamei
TTTTGACGGCCGGGAAAGGAACAGAGATTTAGAGGGGGAAAAAGTGAATTTGGTTTGGGGAACTCTGTTTTCGGAAAGAAAATGAGATTTAAAAAGGGGGAATAACGGTTAACTTTGGTGTTTTTAAAATTTTGGTGTCCCCTGGATTAAACTTGAAAAAAGGTTTAGAGGGGGAATAATGTTAAATTTGGGTGGGGTATTCTGGGGGTCTCGGGTACTTAAACCCAATAAAAAGTAAAAAGGTTTTAGATGGGGGAATAACTGTGAACTTTGGTGTTGTTATTTTGTGTCTCTGGTACAAGAACATGAGTCAGTTTAGATGGGGGAATAACTGTAAACTTTGGTGTTGTTATTTTGTGTCTCTGGTACAAGAACATGAGTCAGTTTAGATGGGGGAATAACTGTGAACTTTGGTGTTGTTATTCTGTGTCTCTGGTACTAGAACATGAGTCAGTTTAGATGGGGGAATAACTGTGAACTTTGGTGTTGTTATTTTGTGTCTCTGGTACTAGAACATGAGTCAGTTTAGATGGGGGAATAACTGTGAACTTTGGTGTTGTTATTTTGTGTCTCTGGTACTAGAACATGAGTCAGTTTAGATGGGGGAATAACTGTAAACTTTGGTGTTGTTGTTTTGTGTCTCTGGTACTAGAACGTGAGTCAGTTTAGATGGGGGAATAACTGTAAACTTTGGTGTTGTTGTTTTGTTCTCTGGTACTAGAAAATGAGTCAGTTTAGGTGGGGGAATAACTGTGAACTTTGGTGTTGTTATTTTGTGTCTCTGGTACTAGAACATGAGTCAGTTTAGATGGGGGAATAACTGTAAACTTTGGTGTTGTTATTTTGTGTCTCTGGTACAAGAACATGAGTCAGTTTAGATGGGGGAATAACTGTGAACTTTGGTGTTGTTATTTTGTGTCTCTGGTACAAGAACATGAGTCAGTTTAGATGGGGGAATAACTGTAACGATCCTGTTGTTATTTTGTGTCTCTGGTACTAGAACATGAGTCAGATTAGATGGGGGAATAACTGTAAACTTTGGTGTTGTTATTTTGTGTCTCTGGTACTAGAACAAAAGTCAGTTCAGATGGGGGAATAACTGTGAACTTTGGTGTTGTTATTTTGTGTCTCTGGTACTAGAACATGAGTCAGTTTAGATGGGGGAATAACTGTTAACGTTGGTGTTGTTATTTTGTGTCTCTGGTACTAGAACATGAGTCAGTTTAGATGGGGGAATAACTGTTAACGTTGGTGTTGTTATTTTGTGTCTCTGGTACTAGAACATGAGTCAGTTTAGATGGGGGAACAACTGTAAACTTTGGTGTTGTTATTTTGTGTCTCTGGTACTAGAACAAAAGTCAGTTCAGATGGGGGAATAACTGTGAACTTTGGTGTTGTTATTTTGTGTCTCTGGTACTAGAACATGAGTCAGTTTAGATGGGGGAACAACTGTAAACTTTGGTGTTGTTATTTTGTGTCTCTGGTACTAGAACATGAGTCAGTTTAGATGGGGGAATAACTCTAATATTGCTGTTGTTACTTTGTGTTTGGTACTAGAACATATCAGTTCATTTGTTTATCGATGCATTTGGCTTTGCATTAGTGATCTTTACTGCATCTTTGTAGTTGCTGATATCAAGAGTGGTACCTAGTCTTTTTTCTACTCGCGACCCCCTTCCTAAACACTTTCCTGCCCCCTCGCCAACAACCTTTCTATTCAAACTTTGGTGTTGTTATTTTGTGTCTCTGGTACTAGAACATGTCAGTTTAGATGGGGGAATAACTCTAATATTGCTGTTGTTACTTTGTCTTTGGTCCTGGATTGACTGAATATACGATTTCGTGATTTTATTCGCGTAGAAGTCAATTTAAATTATCTCAAACGCGTAGAAGGTTGTTATCATAATTTCTATTGATGTTTATGTATCATTGCGTTCGTATACATCGCCCCCAAACACACGCTATTGTTGTAAAGAGCTCGAGTTCGCGTGACTGCTACAATAGGGCTACATCGAACAGGAAAAAAGGGCTACATCGAACAGGAAAAAAGGGCTACATCGAACAGGAAAAAAGCGCTACATCGAACAGGAAAAAATGAGTATCGCAACATAAAAAAATACCGTATTCTTTACAGATAAAACTGTTTTGTTAGGTAGTGGGTTTCGTCAACACACTCGCTGGCGGAGAGGAGGCAACGATGTTCAGTTCCAATTCCGTGCGAGAGAGTGTTCATTGTGTTCATTATAGCTACATGTTGAGATAACGCCAGTGTTTGTTATCGAAGAATTTAGATTTGTCGATCTGTCGCCGCTGCCTCCTTTGCTGATCAGTCCAAACCATAGGACATAGACTAAGAAACCAAATATCCTCTAAAATAAATAGATAAATAAATAAATAAGTAAAATAAAAAATGAAATATTAATAAACAATAACAATGATATGAATAAATAAACGAATAACCGAAGAGATAAAGACAAAGAGATGGGGATATAGACAAAGA
>NC_091560.1:44941054-44943554 GCF_042767895.1 Penaeus vannamei
AAACCTTGATATCTGCAAAAGGGAAACCTCTTTTTGCCTGGAAATCAACTACTCCAATATTTATTAGGAAACATCTTAGAAACTGACAAGGAAGAAGGAAGACATTTTGAAGGAGTCTGATTCTGAACATCAGCTTCTCCGTCTTGGGTTTTGGCTTTGGCTTCGACTGGGCACTGGACACTTAACTTGAAGGAGAGATTGGGGGGTAGCTTGTGGTCTTCTGTTTGAGAGGTTCTGGGATGTTTTCTGTATGGTGTGTGTTTGTTTACCTGTCTGTCTGTCTGTCTCTGTCTGTTTGTTTGTCTGTGTTTGTCTGTTTGTCTGTCTCTGTCTGTCTGTCTGTCTCTGTCTGTATAATTGTCTGTTTGTTCCGTCCGTCTCTGTTTGTCTGTGTGTCTCTGTCTATTTGTCTGTCTGTTTGCCTGCCTGTCTGTCTATTTGCTATGTCTTTCGTCCGTCTCTCTCTGTCCCCATCTCTGTTATTCTGTTTATCTGTGTCTCTTTCTATCTCTTTTACTTATTGAAGTGATTATTGCAGCAAATAATGGATGAGTGGTTGATGAGTGAATGAACATGTGTAATGTTTCATTTAATTATTTTATTTCCTTTTTTTTTTTTTTTTTTTTTTTTGCTTTTTTGCCATGACAGGAAGAGAAACAAGCCTTAAGTTCCACTCGTACTTGTCACCGACTCTCCTTCGAATGACGAACTAAGAGCAAACCGTCCGAATAACGTACCACTACGAACAGAGAGCACAAAATCGACTCCCCATTCACCTCCAGTAACCTCTCCCGTACTCTGCCGCGAGAAACCTGTATGGGCTCCAATTTAGTTTCCATTTCCAGCGATTTACACCGAGGATTCAAAGGGGAAAAGGAGGGGTTTTGGGGAGAGTCTTGCTTCGGCGCTAATTGATACAGCTCGTGTCGGCGTCGAGTGAATCGTCCAATCTCCCTCCCACTTATTCTTATTATTCTTATTCTGTCATGAGTTTTTTTTTTTTATTAAGGAATGGCGGAGGCTGGCTGTTCGTGCGCTGAAGCAGATCCCAGTTGAGTGATATTCCCAAGGATGTGTCCATCAGTCTATTTCAAATGCAAGTTCTTTTGCAGACACGCAGGCACACGGAGAGGGAGGGAGGGAGAGAGAGAGAGAGAGAGAGAGAGAGAGAGAGAGAGAGAGAGAGAGAGAGAGAGAGAGAGAGAGAGAGAGAGAGAGAGAGAGAGAGAGAGAGATAGAGAGAGAGAGAAAGAGAGAAAGAGAAAGTGAGAGAGAGACAGACAGAGACAGAGACACAGAGAGAAAGAGAAAGTGAGAGAGAAATGTAGCATCTTCTGTACATAAATGTAGTGACAGCCAAACAAACACTATTCTTAGCACTTATTTTATAGACAAATACATTTCGTAATGCTAATTTACATACGATAACGTAAATATGAATTAAGGCTTCCGATAAATTCACTGGCAAAATAGTTATACATAATAAATCCTTTGGAAAATACGTTTGCTCAAGCTTGGCATGTTTAATACCTATTTTATTTCCTTTTACCACCTAGACTGTATGAATATTTCACTCGTGCGATTCCTTTCAACTTATATGATCAATAACAATCTATATTTAAATTTATGGTATGATATTACCGCCACTGCTGTCATGTAGGCCTATATGTCATTTCGGTGAATAATTTGTATTATTATTGTTATCGATAATAACTGTATAATGTATATTTTTAAGTTCTTGCTAATGCTTGTATTGATATACTTTCCTCTGTTAGCAATGGTTTACTTATCTTACGATTCTACCTTTGGTGTGTGTGTGTGTGTGTGTGTGTGTGTGTGTGTGTGTGTGTGTGTGTGTGTGTGTGTGTGTGTGTGTGTGTGTGTGTGTGTGTGTGTGTGGTTGCACATACATACTCACACGAAGGCCAATAATCTAACTGACAATGCTATTACAACTAATGATAAAAGGGACAATGATAAAAATCGCAAAGCAAAGAAATAATGGCAATTAAGAACACCCATAATTCTCATAATAAAGAACACAGAAGAGAGTCTCATAACTCCAAACTCGACGAGGGATTCTTGCCTTTCGTGTCGTAAAAGAATCGATCTTATATATATCATTCATAAAAAAAAAAAAATGTGACAAACAGCCTGTCCGAATTACTGTCAATATTTAGAGTCTGTGTGTCATTTCCGCGACACTGAACAAAGGATAACGTGGGTAAGGCATCCTACCCGTTTCTCCTTGGCGTGTTTATTATTCAGAATTTCAACAACAGGAGGTGCACTTCATCAAAGACTGTTGTATTTGTTTTAGAAAGGTTATACACGTTTACACATAAGGGCACACACACACACGAACATGTGTGGAATTCATGATGAACAGATTGCACACGTACATGCACGCCAACACATCAGAAAGACGTAGACGCACACGCGAGCGCACACACGCACAGGCACGCACACACACACACACACACACACACACACACACACA
>NC_091560.1:44961054-44963554 GCF_042767895.1 Penaeus vannamei
GTTGTTCTCTCTATTTCCGTGTCTGTTCGCTTGTTCAATTGTTTTTTTTTATTTACTTGTTTGTTTGTTCATGTGTTTATCAATTAATTAGTCTCTCTTTGTTTTTTGTTTTGTTTTGTTTTGTTGTTTTAGTTGTTCTCTCTATTTCCGTGTCTGTTCACTTGTTCGTTTTTTTTATTATTATTCACTTGTTTGTTTATTCATGTGTTTATCAATTGATTTAGTGTTTTTTCTTTTTTTCTTTTTGTTCTTCTCTCTATTTCTGTGTCTGTTCACTTACTTGCTCAATTGTTTGTTATATCACTTATTTGTTTATTCATGACAGTTTATCAGTTGGTTTAGTCTCTCTTTATTTTTTTCTTTTTTTTTTCTTTTTGTTTTTCTCTCTATTTCCGTGTCTGTTCACTTACTTGCTTGTTTGTTTATTTAATTACTTACTTGTTTATTCATGTACTTGCCTACTTGTTTATTGATTTGTCGAATTACTTGACTATATGTATTTATGTATGCATCTATCTATGTATATTCAGTTATTCAATAAATTCTTTAATCATTTGATTATTTATAGTGTTAATGATTTATAGACGTGTTACTGAATCGTGTTTTGAATTTTAACTCTTTATTCAGATATATAAAAAACTAGTAACTGTCCATTCTATTTTTTTCAATGTTGATCGTGTATTTATGTTTTAGCTTTAACCAAAATTGCGATTTTTTGATCGTATAAAAAATATAGATATTGACACGTCTTATTTCTATGAAAAAATAAAATGGGGAAAAATATCTGCAAAAATTCTGAAACGAACATGTACTGATTTTTTTTTTCTTTTTTTTGTCGGTCAAAATTTACAACTTGAATAAGTGCGTATGAGAAAGGAAAATAACACGCCATTGAATACTTGCATTTTGTTTTTAATTATGTTTTATCTTATATATTTTTCTTCAGTCGTCTAATATTTTGTTACCTTTTTCAGTGGAAATGCATCTATGTTCGATCCTTTGCCGTAACGGACTAGAATATTAATATTGTACATTTATTAGTGTACTGTATGAGTAATTCCTATTCATCATATATATTTTATTCATTCAGTCATCTTTTTATAAATTCCAACTACACTCATTTTATTCAGTAAAAAAGTGTTTTGGACTTAATTATACCCCTTTATAAGGTCTATTTAGCAATCCAAGATTTTGCCTGATAACCCAAGAAAGAGAAATCAAACATTTAAGGGGAAAGAACGCCAAAGAACAAAAAGAACAAAAGTGGAACAAACATTCACCGACTTTCCTCACAAAATTCTTCTACGATTGCGCATGTCGTTGAAATTCACGAAAGGAATACTGTTTTTTTTTACCACTGACAGCCCAAGAAATCATAAGATTGGCCAATTGAATAAAGTCTTGCCTCATTGATCTTTTAACCAAATTATAGAATCTGAGATCTTAACCACAGTTCTGAAACTCGGGAGCTGAATGTTCTGTAATGTGAGGAAATAATGAATGTTTTTGATACTGTGTTCATTTTCTCAAATAGAAATATGAATAAATAAATTAATACCTACACATACAGACAGACACAAACCCACACACATATGTGTGTTTATATATATATAATATATATATATATATATATATATATATATATATATATATATATATATATATATATATATATATATATATATATATATATATATATATATATATATATATATATACATACATATATATGCATATATATATATATATATATATATATATATATATATATATATATATATATATATATATATATATATATATATATATATATCTATATATATATATATATATATATAAATATAGATAAATATATATATATATATATATATATGTATATATATAAATATATATATATATATATTATATATATATATATATATATATATATATATATATATATATATATATATATATATATATTATATATATTTGTACACACACACACACACACACACACACACACACACACACACACACACACACACACACACACACACACACACACACACACACACACACACACACACACACATACACACGCACACACATACACGCGTATGTATAAGTCCCCGGTTCTTGTTGCGTCCACACGAGCAAAGAGAAATGCATAAAGGCCTTTCATTTCTCTCGAGTACCGTATAGAAATACTTAATGGAAATAAATACTTAAAAGAAATTTATATAGAAATTATAGAAATACTTAAATTATAGAAATACGTAAATTATATTACAGAAATATATTTATACTTATATAAATACTTAATATAGAAATATATAAATACTTATATAAATACTTAATATAGAAATATATAAATACTTATATAAATACTTAATATAGAAATATATAAATACTTATTTAAATACTTAATATAGAAATATATAAATACTTATTTAAATACTTAATATAGAAATATATAAATACTTATTTAAATACTTAATATAGAAATATATAAATACTT
>NC_091560.1:44973554-44976054 GCF_042767895.1 Penaeus vannamei
GTTTGGTTTTGTTTGTGTTGTATGGGTAAAGAGGTCGGTGGTTTGTTTTTTTGGTTTTTGTTTTTTTGTTTGTTTGGTTTTGTTGTTTGTGTTGTATGGGTAAAGAGGTCGGTGGTTTGTTTTTTTGGTTTTTGTTTTTTTGTTTGTTTGGTTTTGTTGTTTGTGTTGTATGGGTAAAGAGGTCGGTGGTTTGTTTTTTTGTTTTTTGTTTTGGTTTGTTTGGTTTTGTTTGGTTTTGTTGTATGGGTAAAGAGGTCGGTGGTTTTGTTTTTTTGGTTTTGTTTTTTTGTTTGTTTGGTTTTGTTGTTTGTGTTGTATGGGTAAAGAGGTCGGTGGTTTGTTTTTTTGGTTTTGTTTTTTTTGTTTGTTTGGTTTTGTTGTTTGTGTTGTATGGGTAAAGAGGTCGGTGGTTTGTTTTTTTGGTTTTGTTTTTTTTGTTTGTTTGGTTTTGTTGTTTGTGTTGTATGGGTAAAGAGGTCGGTGGTTTTGTTTTTTTGGTTTTTGTTTTTTTGTTTGTTTGGTTTTGTTGTTTGTGTTGTATGGGTAAAGAGGTCGGTGGTTTTGCTTTTTTGTTTTTTGTTTTTTTGTTTGTTTGGTTTTGTTGTTTGTGTTGTATGGGTAAAGAGGTCGGTGGTTTTGTTTTTTTGGTTTTTGTTTTGGTTTGTTTGGTTTTGTTGTTTGTGTTGTATGGGTAAAGAGGTCGGTGGTTTGTTTTTTTGTTTTTTGTTTTTTTGTTTGTTTGGTTTTGTTGTTTGTGTTGTATGGGTAAAGAGGTCGGTGGTTTTGTTTTTTTTGGTTTTTGTTGTTTTGGTTTGTTTTGTTTTGGTTTGTTTGTGTTGTATGGGTAAAGAGGTCGGTGGTTTGTTTTTTTGGTTTTTGTTTTTTTGTTTGTTTGGTTTTGTTGTTTGTGTTTTATGGGTAAAGAGGTCGGTGGTTTTGCTTTTTTGTTTTTTGTTTTTTTGTTTGTTTGGTTTTGTTGTTTGTGTTTTATGGGTAAAGAGGTCGGAGGTTTGGTTTTTTGGTTTTGTTTTTTTGTTTGTTTGGTTTTGTTGTTTGTGTTTTATGGGTAAAGAGGTCGGAGGTTTGGTTTTTTGGTTTTGTTTTTTTGTTTGTTTGGTTTTGTTGTTTGTGTTGTATGGGTAAAGAGGTCGGTGGTTTGTTTTTTTGGTTTTTGTTTTGGTTTGTTTGTTTTTGTTGTTTGTGTTGTATGGGTAAAGAGGTCGGTGGTTTTGTTTTTTTTGGTTTTTGTTGTTTTGCTTTGTTTTGTTTTGGTTTGTTTGTGTTGTATGGGTAAAGAGGTCGGTGGTTTGTTTTTTTGTTTTTTGTTTTTTTGTTTGTTTGGTTTTGTTGTTTGTGTTGTATGGGTAAAGAGGTCGGTGGTTTGTTTTTTTGGTTTTTGTTTTTGTTTGTTTGGTTTTGTTGTTTGTGTTGTATGGGTAAAGAGGTCGGTGGTTTGTTTTTTTGGATTTTGTTTTGGTTTGTTTGGTTTTGTTGTTTGTGTTGTATGGGTAAAGAGGTCGGAGGTTTGGTTTTTTGGTTTTGTTTTTTGTTTGTTTGGTTTTGTTGTTTGTGTTGTATGGGTAAAGAGGTCGGTGGTTTTGTTTTTTGGTTTTGTTTTTTTGTTTGTTTGGTTTTGTTGTTTGTGTTGTATGGGTAAAGAGGTCGGTGGTTTGTTTTTTTGGTTTTTGTTTTTTTGTTTGTTTGGTTTTGTTGTTTGTGTTGTATGGGTAAAGCGGTCGGAGGTTTGGTTTTTTGGTTTTGTTTTTTTGTTTGTTTGGTTTTGTTGTTTGTGTTGTATGGGAAAAGAGGTCGGAGGTTTGGTTTTTTGGTTTTGTTTTTTTGTTTGTTTGGTTTTGTTGTTTGTGTTGTATGGGTAAAGAGGTCGGTGGTTTTGCTTTTTTGTTTTTTGTTTTGGTTTGTTTGGTTTTGTTGTTTGTGTTGTATGGGTAAAGAGGTCGGTGGTTTTGTTTTTTTGGTTTTGTTTTTTTGTTTGTTTGGTTTTGTTGTTTGTGTTGTATGGGTAAAGAGGTCGGTGGTTTGTTTTTTTGGTTTTTGTTTTTTTGTTTGTTTGGTTTTGTTGTTTGTGTTGTATGGGTAAAGAGGTCGGTGGTTTGTTTTTTTGGTTTTTGTTTTTTTGTTTGTTTGGTTTTGTTGTTTGTGTTGTATGGGTAAAGAGGTCGGTGGTTTGTTTTTTTGTTTTTTGTTTTGGTTTGTTTGGTTTTGTTTGGTTTTGTTGTATGGGTAAAGAGGTCGGTGGTTTGTTTTTTTGGTTTTTGTTTTGGTTTGTTTGGTTTTGTTGTTTGTGTTGTATGGGTAAAGAGGTCGGAGGTTTGGTTTTTTGGTTTTGTTTTTTTGTTTGTTTGGTTTTGTTGTTTGTGTTGTATGGGTAAAGAGGTCGGTGGTTTTGCTTTTTTGTTTTTTGTTTTGGTTTGTTTGTTTTGGTTTGTTTGTGTTGTATGGGTAAAGAGGTCGGTGGTTTGTTTTTTTGGTTTTTGTTTTG
>NC_091560.1:44981054-44986054 GCF_042767895.1 Penaeus vannamei
ATAAATAGACAGAAAAGAGATAAGTTAACAGAGACAGACAGACAGATAGATGGATAGACAGACAGAAAAGAGATAAGTTAACAGACAGACAGACAAAAAAGGCCAAGAAATGGTTAAATCAACAGACATATTTCAGCTAATGGGAAAAAGTCAAATGATACAGGGAATCAGATAAAAATTTCAAAATGTTGTAAAAGGTTTTCGCAATCCTTTTCACAAATTCTGTGTGACATTTTATCCCCAAAACTCTGAGAAGATAATCTGATTGGGAGAGAATAAACTCTGGCATCATTAGTGACGACTAGAGGCAATATCATCCTCTTTTTTCACTCTATATTAGTGTCTTTTCACTCTCTTTTGGGCCGCATCTTCGTAATAATATCGTCGGGTCTTTTTAACGTCTCGTCTTTGGATTTTTTTTTTTTTTTTTTTTTTTTTTAGGGAGGATGAGTTTTTTTTCCCTTGCCCATTAAGGCATGTTTTTCTTTTTCTTTTTCTCAATATTCTTCTCCTTTTCCTTCTCTTCCTTATCCTCCACATTCTTCCTATTCCTCTTCTTTCTGCTATATCTCCTTGTTTCCTTCCTCCTCCCACCCACCTCCTCTTCCTTTTCCCCCTCCTCTTCCTCCTCCAGTTCCTCCCCCTTCTCCTTCTTCTCCTCCCCCTCCTCCCACTTCTTCTATTAATCTTCCTCATGTCTTCTTCCTCTTTCTCATAATCATCTTCATCATTTTATTCACCTTTGCTTTTTTTATCTATTCTCTTTTCCTCCTGCTCATTGTTCCCCCTTAAATGTCTTCCCTTTTTTTCTTTCTCTTATTCTCCTTCTTTATTATCTTCGCCTCCTTCTCTCTTATCAAAAATCAGTAACGACTTTTGCATAGACCTTCAGTTCCCGGAATTTTATGAAGGGGAATAGAAGATATTTCTTTCTCCTGGCGGTCTTCTTCGGCCGGGTCGGGGGGGGGGGGGGTAATCAGGGGAAGGGGGGCAAGGGAGCGAGAGGGAGAGGGGGAGATAGATAGGGGAGTGGGGGAAGAGAGGGAGAGGGAGAGGGGGGAAAAGGAGGGAGAGGGAGAAGGGGGAGAAGGAGGGAGAGGGAGAGGGGGAGATAGATAGGGGAGTGGGGGAAGAGAGGGAGAGGGGGAGGGGGGAAAAGGAGGGAGAGGGAGAGAGGGTGATTGACAGGGGAGGGAGAGGGAGAGGGAGGGCGAGGGATAGAGGGAGATTGACAGGGGAGGGAGAGGGAGAAGGAGGGAGAGGGAGAGAGGGTGATTGACAGGGGAGGGGGGAAAGGGTGGAGGAGGGAGGGAGATTGACAGGGGTAGGGGGAAAAAGATGGAGAGGGAGAGGGGGATAGACAGGGGAGTGGGGGAAGAGAGGGAGAGGGAGAGAGGGAGATTGATAGGGGAGGGGGGAAAGCGAGGGGGAGGGAGAGAGGGTGATTGACAGGGGAGGGGGGGAAGAGAGGGAGAAGGAGAGGAGAAAACGGAGAGATAGGGAGGGGGGAGATGCAGAGTCTGTCTGTGGAGAGGGGAAAGGGATGGAGAAAGCGAGGGAGCAAGGGAAGGAGAGGAGAAAGGTGATAAGAGAGGGAGAGGGAGAGAAAGAGAGAGGGAAGCAAGGGATAGAGAGGGGAGGAGACGAACTTGAGAAGGTGGGCAAGGGGGAGGGGAGTGAGGAACTTGGGAGGGATGGCAAGAGGGAAGGGAGAGGGTGTAGGAGTCGCCGGAGAGAGAGAGAGAGAGAGAGAGGAGGCTTTAATTCGACCTAACGACCGCCAATCCTATTAAAGCATGAGCTCATATTAGCTAAAATACTTAACTTTTCCCTCTCCCTGCAGACGTCGGGAGCTAACTCGGTCAGTTCAGATTCACCCTACAGGGAGAGGCAAAAGATCGTCGCCGTCGTCTTTTAACGTACAAGAAATACGACCCCAGCTCTGCCTGAAGAAACTATCAGATTTGCATATTTTCTATACCCTCTTTTTGTTCTTTTTTTTCTTCTCTATTTTATTTTTCAAGGTTGTGGGGGGGAGGGAGAGGGAGGTGGAGGATGGGGAGTGGGGTTGAGGGAATGAGGTAGGAGTGGTGTTGGGGAAGCTTTGGGGAGCGAGGTTGTGCATGGGGTGTTGTGTAGAGGGGTGAATGGGGTTACAGGAGTAGGAGCAAGAAATGGGGAATGGGGTATGGAAGGAGGAGTCAGTTTGAAGGACGGAAAAGGGAAATAGAACACAGGAATGGGAAATAGAGAGGTTGAAGGAGGGGGGATGAGATGAGGGAATGGGGTATAGAGGGGCGAATGGGATTGCAGAGGCGGGAGAAGGAAATGGTGAATGGAGCACGGAAGGATGAATCAGGATGAAGAATGAAAATGGGAAATAGGATAATAGAGAGAAGTTAAATGAGGTGGGACTGGGATGAGTGGAATGGGGGTAGAGAATGAGGTTGAGTGAGGTTGAAGACAGGAAATTGGGGAAGTTAGATAAGGCAAATAAATCTGGAGAGAGAGAGAAGAAGAGAAGAAGAAGAAGGAGAAACGAATCTTCGAGAGAGAGAAGTTGGGGAGTAGAAACAAAGATAAAGAGAAAAGAGTTGTGGTTCAGGATCAAAAGATGGGAGTGAAAGGTTTATGAGATAGTGGGGGGTCGAGGTGTGAAGTGGGGACGTAGGAAGGGGAAATAGCGTGTGGGGGGAGAAGGGGGAAGGGGAAGAAGAGGAGGGATAATCTTGGAAGAAAGTCTAGTCGTAAGGGTCGAGTATTGACCGTAAAACTGGAAGCGTGAGGCACAGAGGCCGAGAGATGAAGTGTGAAAGTGCGCAGAACTTTTATCTTTTTTCTTTTCTTCTTTTTGCACTTCACTTCTTCCCCTTATTTTGCGGGAAAGTAGGGCAAGGTGAAGAGTAAGGGAAGGAGAAAGCAGTATCTTTTTTTTCTTTCTTTTTTTAATTGATTTTTCTTTTTTTTTACCCTTTCACTTCTTCCCTTTTATGCGTGGAAGGAAAAAAAGAAAAAATAAAAAAATAAGAAAAAGGATGAAGGGAAGGAGAAAACAGTACATTTTTCCTATATTTTAAAGTAAATGAGTTAATTTCTCTTTTCTTTTCTTTTCTCTTCTCCCTTTCGCTTCTTCCCTTTTCCCCCTTTTTAAAACGAATAACGTAATCTTTCCCTTCTTTTTTTTAAATAAGAAAAAGACGAATAGAAAGATAGGATTCTTCCCTACTTCTCTTTCTCCTCTTTTTCTTCTTATTCTTCCGGAATAGAAAGATAGGATTCTTTCCTATTTCTCTTTCTCCTCTTTTTCTTCTTATTTCTCCCTTTTTTTGCGATAGGGATGAGTGAGAGATTCCTTCCCAGGTGCTTATGCAGTCATTGCAGGAAAGTGGGTCTCGCTTATGAAGGTACTTGAGACGTGAAGGGTTGGAGGGCTCAGGGAAAGAGTCCATGAGGAGAAATGGGGTAGAAGGAGGGACGGAATGGAGAGAGAGAAATGGGGTAGAAGGAGTAGGAGGAGAGGGAGAGGGAGGGAGGAATGGGATAGAAGGAGGGCTTTGGGAAAGAGTCCATGAGGAGAAATGGGGTAGAAGGAGGGACGGAATGGAGAGAGAGAAATGGGGTAGAAGGAGTAGGAAGAGGGAGGAATGGGGTAGAAGGAGGGAGGAAAGGGAGAGGGAGAAATGGGGTAGAAAGAGGGACGGAATGGAGAGAGAGAAATGGGGTAGAAGGAGTAGGAGGAGGGAGGAATGGGGTAGAAGGAGGGACGGAAAGGGAGAGAGAGAAATGGGGTAGAAAGAGGGACGGAATGGAGAGAGAGAAATGGGGTAGAAGGAGTAGGAGGAGGGAGGAATGGGGTAGAAGGAGGGAGGAAAGGGAGAGGGAGAAATGGGGTAGAAGGAGGGACGGAATGGAGAGAGAGAAATGGGGTAGAAGGAGTAGGAGGAGGGAGAGGGAGGGAGAAATGGGGTAAAAGGAGGGAGGAGAGGGAGAGGGAGGGAGGAATGGGATAGAAGGAGGGCTTTGGGAAAGAGTCCATGAGGAGAAATGGGGTAGAAGGAGGGACGGAATGGAGAGAGAGAAATGGGGTAGGAGGAGTAGGAGGAGGGAGGAATGGGGTAGAGAGAAGAATGAAGGAAAAGGAGGGAGGAGAGGGAGAGGGAGGGAGGAATGGGGTAGAAAGAAGAATGGGGGAGAAGGAGGGACGGAATGGAGAGAGAGAAATGGGGTAGGAGGGAGGAATAGGGTAGAAGGAGGGAGGAAAGGGAGAGAGAGAAATGGGGAAAAAGGGTGAGGAGAAAGGAAAAATGGAGTAGAAGGAGAGAGGAACGGGAAAAAGGAGAAAAGTGGCAGAAAGAGGGAAGAAAGAAAGAGGGAAGAATGAGAAAATTGCAGGAGGAAGGATATGAGACGAAAAGGGAGAGAGGAAAGAGGGGATAGAAGAAGAAAAGGGTGGAGGAGAAAGAGGAAGCGGAATGGGAAGAGAAAGTGAGGAAGGGGAGGAGTAGAGGAAAGAAGAGGGGGATGATAAAGGGAGGAAGAGGAGGAAGAGAGGGAAGAAGAGGGGGAGGATAAAGAGAGGAAGGGGCGGAATAGAAGGAAGAAGAGAGGGAAGATAAAGAGAGGAAGGGGAGGATTAGAGGAAAGACGAAGGGCTAGGAAGAGAATGAGAGGAAGCGGAGGAATAGAAGGAAGGAAGAAGGGGATGATAGAGAGAGAAAGGGGCGGAATAGAGAGAAGAAGAGGGGATAAGAAGTTAAAAGGAAAAAAAGGGAGGAGGAGGAGAAATGAAAGGAAGAAGGAACACTAAATAGGTACAGACAGCTCAGATTCATGCATAATGAGTGATATTCTTTAGCTCTTCCTCATTAGTAATGATAAGAGATGTATTTGATTTAATGATGTTGATTAGCAGCTCAGATTAAATGCCATATTAGTTCATAATGATGTATCTTAATATTTGGAGAGAAGCAAATATGGTTTTTTTTTTTTTTATATGTGCA
>NC_091560.1:45035462-45042962 GCF_042767895.1 Penaeus vannamei
CATTGTTGGAATATGGAAGAAATTAAATATGTTCAGTTCTTTGTAGGTTAAAAGGCAGATTCTTATTAAAAATCAAGAGAAAGGATATATTAATTACAAATGATTTTTACAGAAAGGAACCTGATACTGTATTTTTAATTATGACTTTAACGGTTTAGTTTTATGAAGGGTGGGAGAGCTTTGTCTTATTAGAGATGTTAAAAATACATTTCAAGAAAACTGTAAAACCTTTGTTTATATAGAGAGGTTAAAATTATCAGCAATTTATGAATGCATCATTCTACTTTTTTTTATTTTTTTATTTTCTTTTTTTTAGAAGTGATGGAAATAGACTAATAACTGAGGAAGCATGAGGATGTTAAATGTCAGTTTCATTGTATATATAAAGTGTAATTTGTCTCTTGTCCCTGTCTCTCTACCTCCCATTTCCCCTTCCCATCTCTTTCTCTCTTCTCTTCTCCTCTCCCTTTCTCTTCCTCCCCTGTCTATTTTCCTTTCTCTTTTTCTAGCTCTCGCTTCCCCTCCTCCTCTCCCTCTCTTCCCTTCAATCTCCCTCTCTCTATATCTTCTTTCTCTTCCTCCCCTGTCTATTTTCCTTTCTCTTTTTCTTGCTCTCGCTTCCCCTCCTCCTCTCCCTCTCTTCACTTCAATCTCCCACTCTCTCTTTCTTCTTTCTCTTCCTCCCCTGTCTATTTTCCTTTCTCTTTTTCTTGCTCTTGCTTCCCCTCCTCCTCTCCCTCTCTTCCCTTCAGTCTCCCAATCCCTCTTTCCTTACCTCCTCACAGACTAGGAAAAGCTCAGTAAACCTTTTCACACAGTACATAATATTCTGACATTTTTCCTATAAATGGATGATTAAGTTCTAGGTTTACTTCATTATCAAATCTTTCTCTCCGTCAATTAAGAAATTCCAGTGGTCGTTTAAAGCCAAATGTCAGGTGCTTAGAGGCATCACTGTAATATTTTTATTTTCTTTCTTTCTCTTTTAGCTGACTTCTACAAGAATCTCAGAGATGTGGACTTCAATTGCCAGGTTCCTTCAAAATGTGTTTTTCGTCTTTCCTACATTTATTATTATCATTGCTTTGTATTTGACAGCCCGGTCGGACAGCTTGTAAAAAATACACTTTATTTCCGCTTCACACTTCGGGAAATTACGAACGCATGCACTGGTTTTGTCTACCTGTAATTTTATTTTCTTTGAGAGCCCAGGGACTATTATTTCCTCAGGGTCTGTCATTTGTGAAATTTGTTTTGGTCTCTCGTGTCTCGAAGCTGAAAGTTAAAGGTTTGCAAAGTATCATTTCGTTCCTATGCTGCTGTATTTTATTTTCGTTGCTTGACCTTGTGATTCCTCGTATAAGAACAGAAATAACAATACTTCTCCATATCGCTGTGTGTCGAATTGGTAACTGTTTTGATACAGGTAGGGACAAATATTCTTTTCCCTCGAACTCACAAAAGGCTTTGAATTAGGTTCTATATATATTTCCTTGGTCTGATTCCGTGGTCTAATTCTCTTTTTATTGATATTCCCATCTACCTCCTCGGGGAATTTGATGTGTATTTATAGCAGAAGTATATAACAGACTTTTTATCCAAATTTACAGGGTACTTCTGTCTCCGTTCATGATCTAAATAAACATTCTTTTCAATTAAGATGTGACAGCTCGCCGACTCGGGAAAAGCAGGTGGAGAGTAGGCGTGGAATCTTTTTTCTTCTTCACTACTACTGCTACTACTTTTACTACTTTTACTACTACTTCTACTATTACTACTACTACTACTACTTTTACTACTACTACTAATTTTACTACTTTTACTACTACTACTTTTACTACTACTACTACTTCTATTACTACTACTACTACTACTACTTTTACTACTACTACTACTTTTACTACTACTACTACTTTTACTACTACTGCTACTTTTACTACTACTACTACTTTTACTACTACTACTACTTTTACTACTACTACTACTTTTACTACTACTACTACTTTTACTACTACTGCTACTTTTACTACTACTACTACTTTTACTACTACTACTACTACTTTTACTACTTCTACTACTACTACTTTTACTACTATTACTACTTCTACTACTACTACTTTTACTACTACTGCTACTTTTACTACCACTACTACTTTTACTACTGCTATTACTACTTTTACTACTATTACTACTACTACTACTACTACTACTACTTTTACTACTACTACTACTACTACTTTTACTACTACTACTTTTACTACTACTACTACTACTACTGCTTCTACTACTACTACTACTTTTACTACTACTACTACTACTACTACTTCTACTACTACAACTACTTTTACTACTACTACTACTTCTACTACTACAACTACTTTTACTACTACTACTACTTTTACTATTTACTACTACTTTTACTACTTCTACTACTACTACTTCTACTACTACAACTACTTTTACTACAACTACTACTTTTACTACTACTACTACTTTTACTATTGCTATTACTACTTTTACTACTTCTGCTACTACTACTACTACTTTTACTGCTACTACTACTATCTATTTTAACGACTACTACTTTTACTACTACTACTATTACTAGTACTTCTACTACTACTCTGCTATTCCTACTACTACTACTACTCCTTTTACGACTAGTACTATTACTGCTACCACTACTTTTGCTACTTCTAACACTACTACTACTGCTGCTATTATTATTACTTCTACTATATGTACTATTACTACTACTTATGTTTCCACTGTTACTACTCCTACTCCTACTACTACTATAACTACTACTCCTACTATTGCAACTACTACTTCTACTCCCTCTGAGTAATCAGATGGTATAATCACTGGTAGTTGTAGCTATCATGAAAGAAATCAATTATATCATTAAATATCCTCCTATTACCACAACACTGAGGTAAGAAGGCATAAAATAAACAACAACAACAACAAAAAAATAGATTCTCGCTGTATATGTGGGCTGTCATTTCCTCGCTGTCAAAAATTCATAAACAGAAATAAAGAAAGAAATATCGGGAATAACTTTTCGGGTTCGGTATAGTGGTTGAGCTTCTGTCTCTCAAATGATTATGAATATGAAATATGTGAAAGTGACAGCTTGAAGGCGGTGTGAGGAACATGCCCTATGAATGCCCTATCTTCTTTTCTCTTTCTTTCTATCATTTGATTCGTTTATGAGGAAATCAGACAAAGACTATTTCCAGCATTTTCTGCCTGAGACACGTAGAAGGGAGAGCAGACACACAAATTATGGAAAATTACGTAAAATGTCAAATAACAATTATTTACCCCCCAAAAAGTGGACACTGGCAGGTAATCAAACCTTCCTGCACGAATTCATGCAGTTTTAACATGCCATCATGAGACCACAAAACCCTCTTGATTAGAAATACTGAAATGCCATCATTTGCTCCAAACTTCTCTCTCATCATTAAACAAAAACATTTCTCTTGGTAATGATGAACGTTTAAACCTCATTCTACCGGTTGGTCCTATTCCAAGAATTTGAGAGAGAGGGAGAGAGAGAGAGAGAGAGAGAGAGAGAAAGCGAGAGAGAGAGAGGGAGAGAGAAAGCGAGAGAGAGAGAGGGAGAGAGAGAGAGAGAGAGAGAGAGCGAGAGAGAGAGAGAGAGAGAGAGAGAGAGAGAGAGAGAGAGAGAGAGAGAGAGAGAGAGAGAGAGAGAGAGAGAGAGAGAGAGAGAGAGAGAGTGAGAGGGATGAGAGATAAACGTTTAAACCTCCTTTCTAATGGTTGGTTATATTCCGAGAATGTAACGCATATATATGAATGAATAAATAGATAGATAGACAGGTAGATAGAAATACTAATAGATAGATAAATGTTTAAACCTCATTTCTACTGGTTGGTCATAATCCAAGCATTTAACGTATACAAGTAAATTAATATAGATAGATAGAGAGATAGATAGATTGACTGATTGATAGATAGATAGATAGATATAGATAGATAGATATTCACACACACACACACACACACACACACACACACACACACACACACACACACACACACACACACACACACACACACACACACACACACACATAGATACATAAATACATAGAGATCTAACCTTTTATTGCTCCTAAGTGGTATATCAGGAGTTTTCTGCTTCAATTATCACAGGAGACTAAGGAATAAAAGTTTTCTAAGATATTTGAGAATATTATTCTGTGCTGTATGGGGCCAAGCTTTCGTATGTTAATAATAGAATAAATTTGAATTCACAGTCTTACGTCATTCATACGTCACTAACCACTCAGTATTATTTTTCTTCTTCAACTTGTATGGAATTTTCATCCCTTTTGCATAAGATCACAAGGGCGAAAGTCATCCGAATATTGCTTTGTCAAGTAAATCCCCATTTTTTTGCACGAAGTTGCCTAACTTGCTTCTTTCGTTTCAAGTATTTAAACATTTTATTCTTGCAAGATTTTCGACGCTGATGACCTTAGTGGTTGAAGCGGAAGATGATTTCAAAGAATCAATCAATTTCTCTTTCCTTGAAGATTTATTTTTTTGTTTTCTTTGATGCGTCTTTTGGTTAATTCATTATCGTGTTCACTGCTTTTTCTTGTCATTATGCAACTGCTTAAGGTTTTAATTGACTTATAGCTTTTTTACCGTTTTTCACTTTTTTATTTGTATATAATTTTTTTTATAATACCACTATTACTACTGCTACTACTACTGGTACTGGTACTGCTACTACTACTACTATTATTACTACTGCTACTACTTCTATTGCTACTACTACTACTACTACTACTACTACTATTATTACTACTGCTACTACTTCTATTGCTACTACTACTACTACTACTACTATTATTACTACTGCTACTACTTCTATTGCTACTACTACTACTACTACTACTACTTCTGTTACTACTACTACTGCTACTACTACTACTACTCCTATTATTATTATTATTACTACTACTACTGTTGCTACTACTAATATTGCTACTACTACAACTACTACTACTACTAATGCTGCTATATATATTATTGAGAGAGAAAGAGGAGAGAGAGAGAGAGAGAGAGAGAGAGAGAGAGAGAGAGAGAGAGAGAGAGAGAGAGAGAGAGAGAGGGAGAAATGTTACAGTATATCAATAGTCACAATGTAAAAGGACAACCATAGTTTTCGTGAGTAGCTCCGAATATTTCCATCCGTAACCCATTTCTATAGATCTTTTTTATGAAGAATAAGAATGAATATATACGAGAATGCTTATCTAGATTAAAAATAAATAAATAAATAAATAAACATATACTTATACAAAAAAAGAATAAACATATACTTATACATGAACTTACATATACTGTACTCAACTAAAAATTGACACGGAACAAATATAAATCTTTTAAAACAACCATTATTTAAATTTTAAAAATCATGTAAAAGGAATACTTTGCACATTCCTTTGAAATGACAAAAAAATACAATATCATAATGAACACAGAATTACGGTCGCCTGCACTTAAGGACGTTCTGAAGTAGCCTGAATAATGAGTAGGCAATTAAATCCATTTCAGAGGGTCGAAAAAAAGGTTTAATTTACATTTTCATTCAAAAGTGATTAAATGTAGCACAGACCTATTTAACAGCTTGTGCAAACACGCGAAAGTTAATGAACAGAGTCCAGAAGGTCCGCGCTTGCCTTGCAGACCAGAAGGTGAGTGTTCAGTCCCTGAATTAGTCCCCGTTTGAGGCTACGAAGGGCATTTTATCGCGCAGGGGCTGAGGTCAAAGGGTGTGCGGCCTTGACCTCAATCAGGCGTTTTAAATCCAGCGTACAGTGAATGAGAATTTTCATTGTGTGTGTGTTTGTTTGTGTGTGTGTGTGTGTGTGTGTGTGTGTGTGTGTGTGTGTGTGTGTGTGTGTTTGTTTGTGTGTGTGTACGCGCGCGCGCGCGCGTGTGTGTGTGTGTGTGTGTGTGTGTGTGTGTGTGTGTGTGTGTGTGTGTGTGTGTGTGTGTGTGTGTGTGTGTACGTGTGTGTGTTTCGATACGGGCGCATGCTGACATGAACACTCACAATCGTAGAGAACGTGTGTGCTCGTGTGTTTAGGATCCCGAAGAGCAAGAAACCAAACAAACTACTTTCAAGTCTCGATTTGCTCTCACCGACAATATCCTTCAGAATATTCTCCCATCGATCAACACCCTTGGTCAGGAAACACTCTTAAGGTAGATTAAGATTAGATTAAGGTAGATTAAGGTAGATTAAGGTAGACATTAGTTACAATTGAGCTGTTTTTTTTATGAGTGTTGTTTAATGAGACTTGTTCTGTTTCACGTTATGGCTCTTTCGTAGCTGCTGCTATTTTACCATTTCTTTGTGTGTGTGTTAAACTTTCTTTTACGTGTAGGTGTGTATGGGAATGGTATCCGTAAACATGTTAAATTGATGAGAACTTGTATACAAACTTTCAACGATTGTTAAACTTGTCTGGTTTTCTTCTTATGTATCTCTCATTCAGGATTTTCTCGCTAGCTATAGTCACCTAACTGAATAATTCATACATTTCAGTCCCCGATACAGTGTAGTGCAGAAAGATTCAAGTTTTCTTGCATTAATGACCATATAGATATAGGTGTTTCTGTTACTAAGGAGTTTAATTCAAGGTATCCTAAATATAAAATAAAATGAAATGAAATGAAATGAAATGAAATGAAATGGAATGGAATGGGATGGGATGGAATGGAATGGAATGGAATGGAATGGAATGGAATGGAATGGAATGGAATGGAATGGAATGGAATGGAATGAAATGAAATGAAATGAAATGAAATGAAATGAAATGAAATGAAATGGAATGGAATGGAATGGAATGAAATGAAATGAAATGAAATGAAATGAAATGAAATGAAATGAAGTGAAGTGAAGTGAAGTGAAGTGAAGTGAAGTGAAGTGAAGTGAAGTGAAGTGAAATGAAATGAAGATACAGTGAGTCTGTTGTTGAAAGCCAGTAAAAAGAGTACTTTGATGACAAACTGTAAGACGTCGATAGTGCCAATCTCTTGTTTGGTGTCAATAGTGCCAGTGTCTTGTTTGGTGTCAATAGTAAAGGCGTTGATGATCGTATTGTTTGTGTTTCCCCATCAATAACATAGTTAATTATTGTATCCTGTGTTACGTTACCAATATTTTTCAGTCACTGAGATAGTTCTGTTAGGATTCTGTGTCTATTTATGTGAAACATATATGAAATCTTCCTGATAGACAGTATTGTCAAATCCCCCCTCCCATCCCCCATCCCTCCACCCCTATCCACAATCACATAGGAAACTTTCTCTCTCTCTCTCTCTCTCTCTCTCTCTCTCTCTCTCTCTCTCTCTCTCTCTCTCTCTCTTCTTCTTCTTCTTAGCGAAATGGGTGTTGTTCCATTCAGTTTCAATCAACTTTGATCCAAAAGGGAAAATAGGTCTGAGTGT
>NC_091560.1:45047962-45049697 GCF_042767895.1 Penaeus vannamei
TTTTTCTCTTTTTTATTCCTAACTTTTTGTTTTTCACTGACTTTATATATATTTTTTTCATTTTATTCCTAACTCATTTTTTTTTTTTTTTACTGACTTCATGATTTTTTTCTCTTTCTATTCCTAACTAATTTTGTTTTTTTTTCACTGATTTCATGATTTTCTTTTCTTTCTATTCCTAACTAATTTTTTTATTTTCACTTACTTTATATATATATTTTCTTTCTATTCCTAACTAAATTTGTTTTTCACTGACTTCATGATTTTTTTCTTTCTATTCCTAACTAATTTTGTTTTTCACTGACTTCATGATTTTTTTCTTTCTATTCCTAACTAATTTTGTTTTTCACTGACTTCATGATTTTTTTCTTTCTATTCCTAACTAATTTTGTTTTTCACTGACTTCATGATTTTTTTCTTTCTATTCCTAACTAATTTTGTTTTTCACTGACTTTGTGATTTTATTTCTCCTTTTATTCCTATTTTTTCTCACTAACTTTATTAGTTTATTTCGCTTTCTATTCCTAACTAAATTTGTTTTTCACTGACGTCATGATTTTTTTCTTTCTATTCCTAACTAATTCTGTTTTTTTTTTCACTGACTTCATGATTTTATTTCTCTTTCTATTCCTAACTAATTTTGTTTTTTTCACTAACTTTATTATTTTATTTCTCTTTCTATTCCTAACTAATTTTGTTTTTCACTGACCAAGATTTTTTTTCTTTCTATTTATAATTTTGTTTTTTCACTGACTTTATGATTTTATTTCTCCTTTTATTCCTATTTTTTTTCACTTTTATAATTTTTTTTCGCTTTTTATTCCTAACTAAATTTGTTTTCCACTGACTTCATTCCCTGACATCTGTTATAAATCCCTCATTACCATCGTGATCGAGTGCGTACCAGCTAAACGCTAATTATGCTGTAATGATACATAATTAACAAGAATTACAAAACTAATTAGGTGCATCGTTTGGTTCATACGCTTTAGCGGGGATTCTTTTCTTATTTAATTATTCATTTATTAATTTATTATTATTATAGTCTTTTTTATTTATTATTATTATTATTATTATTATTATTATTATTATTATTATTATTATTATTATTATTATTATTATTATTATTATTATTATTATTTTATTTCTCGGTATCTTTTATCTCGTTGTTATAATAATATATATAAAACGGAAAAACGTAATGAATTGAAAATCAAGAAGATATATAAAAATAAGTTAAAGAAAGATAGAGAAAACGAAAGTAGGAATGAAGAAGATGAAGAAAATGGAATTTTTGAAGAAAATTGAAAATCAAGAAAATATATAAAAATAACTTAAAGAAAGATGAAGAAGAAGATGAAGAAAACGAAAGTTAAAACGAAGAAGACTAAAGAAGACACAATGATAACAAATACTTTCATTTATTTTCATTCATCCACTCACAATTATTTACATCTTTACCTCATTATTCCTTCCAATTCACTCACAATTATTTACCTTTCCACCTCATTATTCCTTCCAATTCACTCACAATTATTTACTTTCCCACCTCATTATTCCTTCCAATTCACTCACAATTATTTACTTTCCCACCTCATTATTCCTTCCAATTCACTCACAATTATTTACTTTTCCACCTCATTATTCCTTCGTGTACCCTTGCGCTTGCAGTCGAATCATCCGCTGTGTGTTATAAGCTTCAGGGAACTTACAGCGTGTCTTCCCCAAATTTCCT
>NC_091560.1:45062697-45065197 GCF_042767895.1 Penaeus vannamei
CAAACAAATACGATCATGATTTCGAAGATCCGAGACGAAAATAAAAACAACAGGAATAATTAATTGTCCAAAAGGCGTAATATAGGATGATTATGGAACTCAAATCCATGATAGCAAATCATTATGAAATGGCAAACGCAGATGTGAATCTAATTACTTTACAACGTCCAATAAAAGTTAATAAAACCTATATTAAGAAAGACTAAAGAGCTGTTAGTCACAGATACGTGAACGTGCGAATAAAAGTAGTGAATAAAACATATAATTGATATTTATGATTGACCGAGTCTGTTGTAAATGCTTCAGTCCTATTTCATGTTGCAATCATCACTTGACAGGCAATAAAGATGATACAATGTCCCTTATTGTATTTTGTACTAAATGATACCATGCACTGAAATGATAATGATTATATTAGGTATTAGACTTAACTTCAAAAGAAAGAAAAATATGAGAAAGAAAAGGTAATACAGATCTTATTTTCAAGCAATCGTATTTTACTTTTAGTGTATCTTATTTTCACTTTTCTTCTAGAAAATTAAAACCTTGAACCTTGGTTGCTCATCGAATACAAAAAAATTAAAACAATAATTAGCGAGATTATTTTTTTTCTTTTTCTTTTTTTTTAGGTTGTATGGATAAGACCTTAAAAACCGCACAAGGAAAGAGGGAAGAGGGAAAAGAAAAGAAAAAAGGAAAAAGTGTAAGAGAGACACACAGACACACACGCACGCACACGCACGAATGTAAATAAATAAAGAGATCCGTATCGAATAGAATCTTGTCAGCGTTTTAATTTCTGTTATATTATACGTTCATGTATGTATCATGATTTCCGTTCACACATAGACTATCAATGCCATTTCTTATACAAGGAATCTCACTTTTTAACAATAATCTAATATATTACAAAAACGCATTTATTACGTACGTTATCAATCGTTACTTTACCAGTGCATTTATCGTTAGTTTCTCCTCTTCCTTTCTTCTGACGACTGAAAACTTGCTTTTGGCTTGATATTCGTTTCGTGATGTCAGGGCTTAGGCAAGCTCGAGGTTGCTCGTGACGTCACGTGTAAACAGAGATTGTTGGTTAATATTGTGAGTGGAATTAGATACACTGCTAATGCAGGGGCATGCTAAGGTGATGTGTACGTGCTTACGTGTGTGTGTGTGTATGTTTGTGTGTGTGTGTGTGTGTGTGTGTGTGTGTGTGTGTGTGTGTGTGTGTGTGTGTGTGTGTGTGTGTGTGTGTGTGTGTGTGTTTGTTTGTGTGTGTGTGTGTGTGTGTGTGTGTGTGTGTGTGTGTGTGAGTGTGTGTGTACATATATGTATATATATATATATATATATATATATATATATATATAGATAGATAGATAGATAGATAGATAGATAGATAGATAGATAGATAGATAGATAGATAGATAGATATAGATAGATAGATAGATAGATAGATAGATAGATAGAAAGAAACATAAATATAGATAGATAGGCTAGACAGATAGATATAGAAAGCAATCTTAATCATACGTATATATTAACATACACGCACACATAATCCTCTCTCTAATGTCAACACTTTTTTTTGTTGTTGTTTCTTGTTCTTACGAAACTGCAGTCCGCGCCGGTGACGAGTCCACGGCAGGCAGCGGTGTGGCGTCGGATCGGCAAGGCAATTTCACTCCCTGGCAGGGCGAGTCATAAGCCACCTGGCCGACACCTGCCCATGACAGCGTAATGACCCCTTCCGCGGCCAAGGTTATCGGTCAGGGCGCAAAACCACGTCGGTGACACGAAGAACGGCGTCGGGAAAGGAATTCGTGACGAGATCGTATGCGTGAAAAAGACATTGAGCATTTTTTTTTTTTGCAATGAATAGGCTGGTGCGTGGCCATAGGGAGAGAGGTTCTGGACCGGGAAATGTGTACGGATGACAGGATGTACGAACTGGCCTACACGTCATGCATGTACATGCACTGCCTCTGACACCAGGTATATTTATGATCGTGTATACTTACATACATGCATACGGTAGCAACAAATAAACACACCAAATATATAATAATATATATATATATATATAAAAAAAATATATATATATATATATATATATATATATATATATATATATATATATATATATATATATATACGTATACATATACATATATATATATACATATATATGTATATATATATATGTGTGTGTGTGTACATACACATACACACACACACACGCACGCGCACACACACACAAGCGATAGAAAAATACCACCGAAAAATTATGCCTCGATAGCATATTACTTTTCAAAATACAGCTTATTAGCCATTAGGAGCCCATTCTTCCGGCCGTATTTAATAAGTTTTTCTCCCGAGCTGCTATTACTCCCGACCGAAATCTCCCTCGGGGTCGAATCTCGGGATCTTGAGCGGCCGACTGAGTAACCGAACCGTAAGTCGGCCTCAGGTGTGCTGACCTTTCCTTCAAAGAATCTTA
>NC_091560.1:45070197-45072697 GCF_042767895.1 Penaeus vannamei
TTTCGTTGCGATTGTATGAGTTATATATTGTTGTGTGTTATGGTTGTGATTTTTATTCATTCTTATTAATATATATATATTTTTTTTTTCGTTTTATGATCATGAACACTTTTGTTGTTGCTATCATTGTTGTTGTTACAATTATCATCACCATCACTTCCATCATCATTATGACCACCATCACCATCATCAACATCATCATTACCATCATAATCATCATCACCATCATCATCATCATCTTCTTCTTCTTCTTCATCATCATCATCATCATCATCATCATCATCATCATCATCATCATCATCGTCATCACCATCAACATCATGATCACCATCATCATCATCATTACCATCACCATCATAATCACCATCATAATCATCACTACCATCATCATCATTAAACATTAATCATTAATGCAAAAATTTCTACAAATACATTTCTTTAAACATTGTTTATATTAACAAAGTGTGTAAGGTTGCAACAATGACAATGACATTTACAAATTTCACAGCTCACTTTATCCGGAGGGCAACACGGAACAGAAATATATTATTTATATTATATAACAGAAAAAGGAGTGAATTGAAGCTTATATCTAAGCTGTATACACAAATGCATTTCAATAAATCATAAGTCAAGTAAAAATGCATTTCTATACTGCGTACTAAATGCATTTAAATAACTCATTAACAAATGATAATGGATTAAACATTATACGTAACATTTTCCTTCTGAAAGCCACTGCTCCTGAGAAGAGGAAAAAAATGTACTCCCATTTTATTCAAAGAATGGAGAAGACATATACACACTTTACACTTGTCACCTATATCAAGATTTACCATATTTCGTAATCGCACACATCATTTTAGCTTCCCACATCACCAGAACATCAGAAACCTATTAATTATGATCGATTTAATATGAGGCTCATCAATTTGGAAGCTAGAGAACTTAGCACTAATAATAGAATACGAGAGATTGTAGTTGTAAAAGATGTTATGAGCTAATATCAGCTGTTCTTGTATAGATCGTGTACTGAAATCTGAAGAATAAAAATTTATGAACCTATTTCTCTTGTATACAATACACTGAATAAATACCTCAGGGTAATTAATATTATAAACAGTTTGCATTGTGAATTTGCACAGCCGCAATGCATATTCATGAATATTTTGATGGATATGGCCATACACGCATATATATTCATAAATATTCAGGGTGATTTAAATATTTTATCTTATTAGCACAGTAAAATTATGCAAAACGAAGGCTCCATTAATGGCCAGAGTTTTTGAGGTGGCATGTAATTTTACCTAATCACTCGACCCCCCAAAATACAGTGAAAGCTATTCATATTTATATCATAGAGGAAAATTAACGTTTTTAAAAATGATTATCACCTTCACATTTCACGCTGCAAAAGGTAGATAATTATTTCCCTTATTTTATTATTTTTTCTGCAAACTATTCAAAATAGCGTTGCAGGTAACACACACTAACACATGATATATTTTTATCTTGAATCTACATTCACAATATCAGTATCATCATCATTATCACCATTATCAATACCATCATCATTATTGTTCTTAATATTACCATTATCCAAAACAGCAGAGCAGCAAGTATGAAAACGCATTTAAAACCATTAGTTTACCATTATAAAAGCCAAATTAAAACTCACTTTAAAATCATTAGTTTACCATTATAAAAGCCAAATTAAAACTCACTTTTAAAACTGAATTAAGGTAATATTAACAGGCTTATTAAAGGCAGAACCAGCAGCATGGTTCTGTACCCGGCCACACCCAGATCCGGCTTACTGTAGTCATCCGGGTAAAACGGTCATCACTGAACGAGGACATGGAACCACTTAGTTCATGACTGCAGTGAATTTGTCATATTAGGAGAGAGTGATCGAAAATGCGCACTGTGTTTGCATAATATTTGCCGATGATATTCCAACATGAACAAGGGAAAGTTGATAGAGCGATGCTGTTCCGAGATGCATGAACAAACTTTTTTTTTCTTTCTTTCTTTCTTTCTTTTGTTTGTTTCTTTTCTTTTCTTCCTCTTTTTCCTGATTGTGAGTGTTGATTTCTTCTTTTTCTTCCTCCTCCTCTTCTTCATCTTCTTTTCCTTCCTCCTCCTCTTCTTCATCTTGGTATCCCACCTCCTCTTCTTCCTTATCTTTCCTGATTGTGACTGTTGTTTGTAATATCAGTAATATTTTTTTTCCTTCTTTTTCCTCCTCCTCTTTTTCATCTTCTTTTCCTTCCTCCTCCTCTTCTTCATCTTCGTATCCCACCTCCTCTTCTTCCTTATCTTTCCTGATTGTGACTGTTGTTTGTAATATCAGTAATATTTTTTTCCTTCTTTTTCCTCCTCCTCCTCCTTTCTTCTTCTTCTTTTCCTTCCTCCTCTTCTTCCTTCTCTATTTTCTTCTTTATATTATGAGTGTTGATTGTAATATCAGTAATAATTATTTTTTCTTCTTTTTCCT
>NC_091560.1:45087697-45090733 GCF_042767895.1 Penaeus vannamei
CTCTCCCCCCCCTCTCTCTCTCTCTCTCTCTCACCCCCCCTCTCTCTCCCTCTCTCCCACCCACCCCTCTCTCTCTCTCCGGAATAATTTCGCGAACCATATGAATGCGCATGACAAAAATGAGCTAAGGTATTGGGAATAGTTATTGGAAAGGAAGTTTTACGCCCTATCGCTAATGACAATAACTTCGAGAACGTAATGGCGGATGTGGGTGGAATCGAGGGAAAATGACCTCAATGAGACGTATGTTTAAGGGTAATTATCATCGTCTTTGACATTAGATAGTAATTGAAAATCAGCCGGCGGCGCATGGGAGCTTTAAAGCGTGTATATAGTGCTATAAGTGTGATTGCTCGGGATGCTTTGGGCAATAAGGCCGAATTCCCCAACCAATCACGGTGGAGGATAAACTTTCCCTGAGCTAATAAAAAAAAAAAGAAAAAAAAAGTAAAAATCACAGTTTATAGGTTGCCAGAGTAATTGTGTCGACACAAGGCTGATATATTTTGATTGTATTCTTTCATAGAATATTCAAGTCGAGTACTTTAGCCTGACGAATGTGGGCAGCAGCTCATAAAATGGAGACTTAATTGGCAATTTATATGCGGCAGCAATTAGATATGCCTAGGCCATCTGATCGATAGATTTTCCGCATTTGCTTTTACCTTCACGCGAATCTGGAAGTGAAAACAGAGGGAGAGGGAGGGGGGAGGGAGGAGAAGAGGAGTGGGGAGAGGGAGCAGCGAGAGGGCGCGGGCAGAGGAGGAAGGAAGAGGGATAAAGAGGAAGAGAAGAGAGAGAGAGAGAGAGAAGAAGAAGAAGGGAGGGAGGGAGGGAGAGAGAGAGAGAGAGAGAGAGAGAGAGAGAGAGAGAGAGAGAGTAACAGAGAGAGAGAGAGACAGAGACAGAGACAGAGAGAGACAGAGACAGAGAGAAAGAAAAGCAGATAAGTAGAAATAAGAGGAGAATAAAAAGAAAAAGAAAACAAACTGACAAACAAAAGGAATAAAAACATAAAAAGAGAGAGAGAGAGAGAGAAAACAACAACCACACCACAGCTTTCAACCATCCCACATCCTCCCAAACGAGACCACCCACGTTTCGGAAATCCCAAACTCATCCTCTCTCGCATTCCTCCAGCAGGTGAGTGTTTACCAAGGGTCGTCATTCCCACTAACGACCGTCACCTGCACTTCCGGTCATTCCAATAACCCTTCGTGTTTATTGACGCCGTTTGTGCTAATGGCCCTGCGCTCTCTGGGCTGAAGGGAAGATGCTCGCGGTCTCTTCTTCTTAGGCAGGAGGTATCCCTGGAAGCTGTTTGTTCAAAGGTAAACTGCTGTGTTGATGTTGGTATGCATGTCTGTAGACAGGGACACGTACGTCTGCTATTTGTTTGTGTATACTTATCTACTAATCTGTCTACTTCTTTCTCTCTACTCGTGTATATATGCACATACATATTTATACATATATATATGTATATATGCATATCTATTTATCTATATATGTGTGTGTGTGTGTGTCTGTGTATAAATCTACATATATAAATATATATATATATATATATATATATATATTTATATATATATATATATATATATACACCTATATAAATATATATATATATATATACATATATATATACATATATGTATATATATATACATATATATACCTATATATATATCTATATATCTATATATTTGTGCGTGTGTGTGTGTGTGTGTGTGTGTGTGTGTGTGTGTGTGTGTATATATAAATTTATATATATATACATATATATACATATATGTAAATATATATATAAATATATATATATGTATATATATATACATATATATATATACATATATATATACATATATATATATATATATATAAATATATACATATATATATATACATATATGTACATATATACATATATGTATATATATATATATATATATATATATATATATATATATATATATATATATATATATATATATACATATATATATATATATATATATATATACAAACAAACAAACAAACACAGACACAGAAATAGATATGTATGTATGTTCGTATGTGTACGTGTATGAGATAGATAGAGAGACAGTATCATCATCTTTTAGTTTGTTCGTATGGATGTGTGTGTGCGCGTGTGTGTATGTATGTGCGTGTGATTATTTCTCTCCTTCCCTCGCCTCTTCCACCATCACTCACTGCCACCATTATCAGCTGATTAGCCATAACCACCCTTCTTGGATATATATTTAAACCCACATTTCCTCTCAAGTATTTACTGTTCGCTAAGAAAAATAATAACATTAGGTGCTCGATATTTTCAGCGGAGACTGTGGCGTGAAATAATGTACATTTTGCCGAGAAGACTTGTAACATATATCTTTTCCCTCATTTAACCTCATCGCCTTGACTGAGGCATTTGTTCTCTGTCGTGTGTGTTGTTCTTGTTCTTTCCTCCCCACAACGACCAGGTGTCTTTCGTTGTTCTCTCTGGGTTTGTGTAGGTTTCTTCCACAGCGAATGGCAGGGTGTGGAGACGTTCGCTTCAGGATATGGTGGGTGTTGAGGGAAGTTGTTTATGGATAGGCTTTCGTTTGTTGATAGACAGGCACCCTAACATACACATATGTTTGCTTAATGATACACAAGCATATATTGTGTGTATATATGTGTGCACAAGTAAACGCATGTATGTTTGGAGATATGTATATGATTGTGTGTGTATATATATATATATATATATATATATATATATATATATATATAAATATATATATATATATATATATATATATATATATATATATATATATATGTGTGTGTGTGTGTGTGTGTGTGTGTGTGTGTGTGTGTGTGTGTGTGTGTGTGTATGTGTGTGTGTGTGTGTGTGTGTGTGTGTGTGTGTGTGTGTTTCCGTGTATGGGTGTGTGTATGTCCACACACACGCAAACACATGCGGTTACATATACGTACATATACACACACAGTACATGTCTGCATATCACTAACCAAGCATGTGCA
>NC_091560.1:45106233-45112739 GCF_042767895.1 Penaeus vannamei
TCAGCAGATCATTTTTTTTTAATAATCATAACACATTATGTTATGACTCTAAAGGGGAGCTTTAAAGTTTTTCCAGTTATTCATGTCTTGAGGGAAGGTAATCGTTTCTTAATTTGTTTAACATTTCAATAAGTGCTAATCAAAGGAAAATGTCATACTATACTTACATAGAAACAGATCTCAAAAGTAATAAAACTGTTTTCATGAATGTAGATAGCTTTCATAGGAAATATTGTTGCATTTACTTTCAACTCAAAAAGCTACACTCTGACCCATATGACAGAAAATGTGAAAATATACTATCATTTTGATACTTCACTAAAAGTCAAAATAGGAAATGCTCTTCACTTTGAGGGAAATTACAACACATGAAACATTTCTCTCTAAGATCATGTGCACAAAATATGCAACAAAATGTGTTCACACCTTGGAATCCATATTCACTGCCTGCCACAAAATGGAATCTTAAAAAAAAATCCATACAAGTGAAGAATCAAAATAATACCAATCTTTCTCATAAAAAATTTCTGCCATATAAAAACTGATGCACTGCTAAAAGATCCTAATCATGCACAACATATACCTCAATAATTCAGAAAAAATATCTGCATGCCAAGCTTATTCACAAAGCCATAAATACTTAATTACCTGAGTCTTTCATATGCTTAAGAAGCTGGAAAAGACCTAAGGTAAAATATAATATATGAACAGTAAATACTACTTTCTTTGGTTGACCCCTTCTATGTCCATTAGATAAAAAAAAAAAATCCAGTTTTCAACACATTAGCTTACATTTTCTGGGATAACTACTGAATCCATTATATTTATTTGGTTTATAAGCAACATAAAATGTTGACAAAATTACAACTTTGCAGAGTTGAAAACTGGTGAATTGGCTTGTGAGGCTTGCTGCTGCATTCCTGCCATGCTAATGAGTAACTGGTGGAAGTGCTCTAGTTCAGGAGAGGGGGAGTCACACAGGCAGTGGCATGCACGGGGACCTCCTCCCCCAAACCTGCGCCGCGTCTCTCCTTGGGGACACTGCCCCCCCTTCCACTGCTGGGAACGGAGGCCTCAGAGCCCCCCTGATCCCCCTGGCCCCACACCAACCACTGCTTGACTACTACCACCCCCAGAGCCTATTGTCTGGCTCCCACTGGCTGGTGTCTTTGATATTGTGATGCCAAATTTGACTGTCTGAGGCCCAACCTTCTGTGGTTTAACCTCTACACTGATTGGTGTTCAGGTTCTACTGACACCCCTTTGGGCCCCCCAGCCCCTACACGTGTCCCAAGTCTTTCTTTGGGGGAACTGCTGGTTTGTTTGGGGGTATAGGGTGCTGCCAATGGTTTGTTTGAGGGTACAGGTGGTGGTGGTCCCCCAGGCTGAGTAGATCTGGCTGGGGGGGGGGGCTTCTTGGTCACCGTCATTGTTTGTGGAGGGACCTGCTGTTGTTGCTGACCATTGGATGCTGATGAAGCAGATGTGGCTGTTGAGGTGGGAGCATTTGTGGTGACATGGAAGGTCACCTTTCCCCATGGGTTGTGGTGATGACCTTCGTGCCAGGTGATGCAGAAACATTGACCCGTGGAGTCACTTGCACCACTTGAGCTTGGCCCCGAACGTCTCCAGGCCCAGTAACCCGTCCAATCCACGCTCCACAGTGCCTGCTACTCCACTTTGTGCATTGTGGTACCCTCACCTTCACCACTGCCTGTCCATCCACCCTCACTTTCACTTACGCTGAAAATAAAAAAATAAATGTCAAAATAGATGAGTGTACTTAAATCTAAGGGTAGACTTATAATCATGTGAACAAGGCCAATCAATGTTTCACATTTCCAAAAAATTCAAAAATAGAAATATGAAATGCTCACTTCTCAACTCCAAATATACACAGCACAGCAAAATATCTTTAAATGGGAAAAATATTCAAAATACTGTAAGAGAAAATCAAGGAGAAAAACAACAGGTAAACTTAAATCTGTTACGAGCAATACATGGGTAAAGTTACTCTCCATGAATGAAGCCACATAGAAGATAAAATGACAACATACCCTGGCTATAGTCTTGTGTCTGCTGCTGGCTGCCGGGACATAACTCAGGTCAATACTCAGTGATACTCGGACAACAGGTGATCAGTGCTCAGCAACACCCACACAAAATGCAGTCATGATCAAGACTCAAGTGATAGTCATGCAGGCTTGCATCAACATCTACTGTATACTCTTGAGACACTTTCTGGTCAGAATTGGGTGTTACTCAAGTACAAAAGGAGTCAATAGAAGACCTTATTTCATAAGACAAAACATACTACAAACATACACACAAGCACACACTAAACCATACATATTCTGATACAAATTACACATCTTAAATATTTTCCCACTCTACTTACCTCACTCACTATGTAACTGCTCCACTTTACAATAACCTATAACATCCTTGCAAAACTGCTACTAAACTTCACCTATAACATTTGATAAAGCACTCACACACATGCTAAAAAATCTAAATGGTGATTAAAGCATTATGAAAAATACATGAGAACACATGATAGTGAGTGAAGATTCTGTTCACCAGCCAAGCTGACAACAAAGTTTTTACAGATGATGATTGGTCACCTATTAACAGGCAGTCCTCCCTAACAGTTCCAAGACTGGGGAAAATACAACAAGATCTATAGGGGTCAACTCTAACGTGTTACTAGCCTTAGGGCTGGGTTCCATGTTATGAATAATCTTGCACCAAAAAATCATAAATGAAAATCAATTTTATCCTCTCATGACTGGATTTCCCTTTCCATACTGAGACACATGCCCCGGGATCTGACACCGTCATCTGCTTGAGCGAAATATTAGTAGTGCAGAAAACATGTATCTACCCTGCTCTCTATACTTTTGGCTGTATCTTATATAACTGTTTATGAAATGAAGTTAAAAAGAGGCTTTTGCCCTGCTTTTGAATGGTTTATCCACACTGACCATGGCCAGTCCCAGTTCCAAACAAGTAAATAAAAATTTACCCTGCCCTCTTAGACAGACTCGATCTTGCATGGCCTGATAAGATGGCACCTGGCATTAGTGGCTGTTACACCATGATGTGATGTGAACGCATCGGGCCTGAGTGGGTTACAGAACAAAGGGGTACAAAGAATATAAACTTCAACATAACTTTCATCTTATTTTTTCTATCAAGCTTTCAATACTTTGTTTAAAAATGTGGATTGACAATCTTCTAGCCTCTAGTTGCCATGGAAATTGAATATGTAATATGAGGCCAATAAAACCTCATAAGTACATTTTGTGATGTTGGTTGAACCGTTATACCTACCACTATATTCATCAATCCCTTCTGTTAAGCTAATCAAGTGGATTCTGTAGTCCTTACAACATGGTTGACATTCCTATTATCTAAAGGTATTATACATTCATCTTGACTGTTTCCTGTGCAAGATTCATCATACACAATACTCTTCACTGTTCCTCCAAACACTTGATAACTGGCCAAGAAAGTAAATTGGGTTTTCAATCCAGTCCCACTTTTCCTATCATTCCTATCTTTCCTTCATCCAAACACTACCCCATCCTTCTTCTTAGGATAATGTGGAGGGCCAATTCATACCATTCCTTGTTAACCATTAGCCACGGTACATTTTTAAGATGAAAATATTATTTCGGGATGTTTTCAAAAACGGCGCTCAGGCGAGTCCGGCACCCTGCCAGCACACTGCCCGCCACGGGGGACAAAGTCAGAGCACAAGCTCCAATTTAGTGTTGCACCAGTGTGAGACCCAGTAATGTTTACTTTTCCAGGTGTCTCATATGTATGACACCAGTCGTAAGTGGGTTAATCTCCTTCATAGGTCAACAGTCTCTGCATTATCTGCACATGGTGAGCCAAATTGAACTGTTTTGTTAATCCTTTGAGTACTATTTGCAGATACATCAAAATAAAACCTTCTTAACCCACCCGACAGGGTACTTTTTATAGCCAAAATTAAAAAAATCCGGGAAGCTACAAAATCGAGGGGGGCGGAGCTTCCCGGAGTCTGTCCGCTCGCCCGGGCCGCCCGCCGCTTTGCCTTGAACACGGCTCCGAGACAGCATCGCACTGGCGGGCAGCCCGAAACTGTTTATTTTTCCCTGTGTCTCATATATGTGACACCGGGACGAATGGGTTAAGTAACAGCATGTCATTCAAGTTTGCCATTCCATGGAAAAATACTCAAGATGCCAAACATTTAAAAAAATCAACTGCAACAACTCGAAAGGTTGAGGAATTGTTAGCTTACTACATTATGTAGTTAAGAGTTAACTCTGTCTATATTTTTACTTCAAGATGAACCCATGTTTTGTAGGAGAGTTCTTTTTAAGTGCATAAAAGAAAAACTAATAGAATGCCTATAATATTCCTCAGCTTTGATATTTTCGACATTAAGAAACTTTCAATATTTTTTTCTGTTTCTTTTACATGGTCACTGGCACTGCATGGTCCTTGGGCTCTATATCATGTAACCATAGTAGAATCACAATAGCTCAATATTCCATCAGCCTAAAACTATTGTGGTGATATCCTTAAATAAACACCCTTATTCTTTATTCATTATATGAAATTTCCCTTCAATGGACAGAAATTAAAATGTCCTTCATATAACTTCATTAATCTATTTAACTTGCCAAGTTAGTCTATGACTAACCCGATGGTGACAGGTTTTACCTATGGAATTTCATGCCACATGTCGGGTACCATACACAGTTAGTCTCGAGTAAAAAAAATCAAGCACACATAACAAATTTTCTCCTACTCTCCATGATTTTGGCATGTCTGAGTTGCCAATATATTACCACCTGATTTTTTTTTCTAGCTATCTATCTTTTGAAACAACATATTTCAACTCAATATAAGTACAGAGTTCTTTTATTATATTTTCATGAAGCTTATCTCCTTCCTATGGACATTATAGTATAAGTATAGCTGTTACAAAGCTTTGTTGTTCTGTTTGATATACAAGCTTCTTCTGCCTAAAAGCTATCTACATGGACTTTTAATCAATTTGTCTATAGAATGCTTTTAGTGAATGGCCCCCTTTAGGTTCCCTGGTTGAAAGTTGAATGGCATGGCTGCTCAGGAAATGGTCTGGGATAATGGGCACCTTCAGGAATGTGCCAAGTTCAGTCACAAACCAGAGTACTTCTGCTCAGGAGGAACCTAGTTGATCCCACTACCTGTGCCAAATTTGGACTGGTGCCAGTGCGAATCAGTCTGTCACATCATGGGCACAACTTCACATCTTTTATTTTTTCTAGAGATGTTCTAGATATCATATGGCTATCATGATTCAAAGAAGACATAGTGGCTTCTATCCACATAAATAAAAAACTTTTACTGTACAAACATAAAAAAATTAACCTTAAATACTTGTCAATGGCAATAGGATACAGATTTTCAAATGATAATATATAAAAAACCACCCCTGACTAGTGTGCTGTGTTAAAAGGAGCTGTTTACTATATAATAATTATCAAAACTTGGCACTGACTTTGGGCATTTCATACTGTTCTATTTATGTTATTTAAAAGGATTCAAAGTTTACAAATATATGCTTTACACTTGGATGCCATTTTCCTATGAGCTAAAATTAATCTAAAGAGTAAAGCCTTTACAACTGCATAGTAAACTATTCATTTATAAACATACTTACTGATCAATCACATTTTTACAGCCATTCATTCTTAGTGAGAAAAAAAAATTATATACACTGCAAACAATGTGCCATCACAAACACACAATGCAAGTCACCCGTAAATCTTGTCAGAACAATGAACAGAGGAGTTACCATGTAATGCAAAATGACTTCTACAGAATTTTTAAAAGGAATTAATGATTCAGATGCATTACATCATTGAGAAGCCACTGGCAGACCATGTGGGTTGTAATTGAGAGGGGTGAACGAGTATTGTGGCAGATGTTAGAGAAGTACAAAAAATTAAATAAAAAATAAAAAAAAAAACTGGGAATAGACAGGGGACCTGTGGGCACTTACGGTTTCACAGATTTCTATCCACATAGTGCTAAATGGGATGATTTTTAGCGACTGTTTGTATAGCCCAAAACAAGGTCATCTATTGCCATACATCAGACTTTTAGTGTAGTCATCTCTTTAACTTGTCTGATATTTGGCAATAAAGATTGCTGCTTGATATATACAATCAACCACATAAACCCCCATAAAAACTACTTAATTGAACTTACCTATAACTTTTAGCCGCAGTAGTAACAGTTCGAGTAACTTCTGACGTAGATACACTATACATAACTGGTGGACACCAACTCCAGGCTGGACTCCACAAACGATACCAGTAGCTACAAAATATACCTTAATTGTAAAAGAATGTAATGTAGAAATAATCTGGAAGAAAATCTTTCTAGTTATTAATATAAAAACACCATTTAAAATCATTCACTATAAGTAAAACTTCCAGTAAAGTTTGGTGAGGACAGGT
>NC_091560.1:45113239-45118239 GCF_042767895.1 Penaeus vannamei
TTGCAAACCCGTTCATAAGAAGCGCCTTTACTGGCCTTGAATGAGGCTCTGATTCATCAAAGACATGCAACGGCGCCCAGGGTTCTCCTCTCGTGCACCGGGCCAGTAAATGTCAGTTTGCAATATTGATTTGTGGCGGTTGGTCGCTAGGTACGTGTGTTTGGGCATGGTTATGTGTTTGAATGTATGTATGTATATATATATATATATATATATATATATATATATATATATATATATATATATATATGTATGTATGTATGTATATATATGCATATATATATGTGTGTGTGTGTGTGTGTGTGTGTGTGTTTGTGTGTGTGTGTGTGTGTGTGTGTGTGTGTGTGTGTGTGTGTGTGTGTGTGTGTGTGTGTGTGTGTGTGTGTGTGTGTGTGTGTGTGTGTGTGTGTGTCTGTGTGTAATATATATACATACATGTGTGTGTGTGTGTGTATTTATATATATATATACGTATATATATACAAATATATATATATACATATATATACATATATATATATACATATATGTATACATACATATATATATACATATACATATATATATATATATATATATATACATATATATATATATATACATACATATATATACACATATATGTATATATATATACATACATATATATATATATATATTTATAGATATATATGTATATATATATATATATATATATATATATATATATATATATATATATATATATATATATATATATATATATATATATATATATATATATATATATAAACGGACCCCAGCTATTAATCGTGATAGAGGGGTCTGTCAGCTGATAGCAACCGGAATTGCAAGTTTGTTCACATATTTACAGTTTGATGTAATTAAACGGCAGTTCTCAATTATCCATTTCTCTCTGATTCTCCCTTTATCATTTTTTCCCTTATCTCTTCATACATCGGACAACTTATGGGTGACTTTATCATAGCTCCTTTTCGATATCAAACGAATGTGTTTGTTTAAGGAATGATGATGTAAAGATGATGATTATAATGATGGTAAACATGGTATTGAAAGTAATGTTTATGATTATGATAATGATAATAAGGGTAGTGATTATGATGATGAATATGACTATGATGAATTTTTGAAATATGAATATGATGAACATGATGATGATGATGGAATAAGGATGATAGAGATTAGGGAGCTAATAATGGAAATTGATAACAAAAGTAATTGATAATAATGATAATGAAAATAATAATAATAATTATTCTAACACTATTGTTATCATCATCACTATTATTATCGTTCACAAAATAATCAAAAGAATAAAATAAGGAACACAAAAGGTACATCCATCGATCAAGCAAGTTTTTAAGCATATCAACAATATCTTAACGTCTTGGTGAACCTACGTGTCAAAAAAAAAAAAAACGAATATAATTGGGAATTTTCACTCGAAACGGCCCTATTTCGATGCAGTTAGCTGGGGTTAAATACAGTCCGATATGAGTGTGTAATTAGAAGGAAGATCATGTTTATGTAGTTTCATTCAAGTGCTTCCATTGTCTATACGTACAGAGTGCATGTAGGAGTCAGATTCGTACACGTGATCGTAAAAAAAAAAAAGAACAAGAAAATAAGAAAGTGGTATTGGTACGTAATTTCTCGTGCGAATATTTGCGAATACAATCACATCCATGCTTATAAAAGAGAGAAGAATAAAAAAAATGATATACGTATATGTCATTCCCTTATATCACATCTAGGTTTTATCTTCAATGACACGCTTACTGCAATATTTATCCAATAATTCTCACGGCGCTGACGATAAATTTCCCTTCCCACGGAGAACCACGTTATTCCGGCGCACGAGGCTGGAGCTCAATCCTTCACAATAAATCTCTTTTAATGCTCAAACAACGGCACATCTGATCCTGCATTCACAATCTCTCTCCGGAGGGTTTCACTTCACGCTGAAACTACTTTTCGTGTCAAGTTATCTTTCCCTCGACAATGGAGAGCGCGGTTGCCACATCTCGCCGGGCGGGTCTTTTTCGTCCGCCGTTCCGCAACGCCGCAGAAAACGAAAAACTGTCATGGCGCCCGTTTTCTTTTCGATCACTGGCGTTACGTTCGCTTAGATACAATCAGTGGGAGCTAAAAAGGAAGATTTAGATTGGCGAATCTCTGCTGGCGTCACGACAAGACAGTAGGATTTTAGATTGACGAATCGTTGCTGACGTCACATCACGGAAGTAGGATCTGGATTGGCGAATCTTTCCTGACGTCATAACAAGGATTTAGGAATGACTCTTTGCTGACGTCATAGCAAGAAAGTAGGATCTGGATTGGCGAATCTTTCCTGACGTCATAACAAGGATTTTGGAATGACGACTTTTCGCTGACGTCATAGCAAGAAAGTAGGATCTGGATTGGCGAATCTTCGGTGACGTCATAGCAAGAACGTAGGATCTGGATTGGCGAATATTTCCTGACATCATAACAAGGATTTTGGAATGACGACTCTTTGCTGACGTCATAGCAAGAAAGTAGGATCTGGATTGGCGAATCTTTCCTGACGTCACAACAAGGATTTTGGAATGACTCTTTGCTGACGTCATAGCAAGAAAGTAGGATCTGGATTGGCGAATCTTCGGTGACGTCATAGCAAGAAAGTAGGATTTGAATTAACGAATCTTCGCTGACGTCATAAAACATCCTGTGATGTGATTTTTTTTAAAAGTGTACAGAGATGAAACGAGGGGTGGGGGGTGAGGGGGTGAGAGCCAGGTTATCACGAACGGGTTGTAAATAACTTATTACTACGAGACTAGCCTATACTAGCGCTGTCGAAACATATCATAGTCTACCTACTGATGCTCTATTTACTTATTTATTTTTTGCACCACGGTCATCCACAACCACAATCATTGTTGAGCGGTACATATCGTCTAAATTCCTCTCTCTCTCTCTCTCTCTGACTTTTTCTTTCTTATGGTGTGTAGGGAATATATATATATACATATTGTAATGTCTTCTGTAAAAAGTGCGACGAACGAAATTGCGTTTTTTTTTCTTCTTTTCTTTACGATTAGTACATTATATATTTGGCATTTGGGGAAGTGATGCGTAGACCTGCCTTGAAGTAACGTATGTTTTGGAAAGAATGCCGAAACGAAGTACATTTACTTAAATCTCTCTCTCTCTCTCTATCCTCCCTCCGTCTCTCTTTCTCTCTCTTTCCCTCTCTCCCACCCTTGCTCCGACGCAGTCTCTCCCCCCCCTTCTCTCTCTCTTTCTCTCCCTCTCTTTCTCTTTCTCTCTCTCTCTCTCTCTCTCTCTCTCTCTCTCTCTCTCTCTCTCTCTCTCTCTCTCTCTCTCTCTCCCTCCCTCCCTTTCTCCCACCCTTTCTCTCCCACCCTTTCTCCCTCTCTCTCTCTCTCTCTCTCTCTCTCTCTCTCTCTCTCTCTCTCTCTCTCTCTCTCTCTCTCTCTCTCTCTCTCTCTCTCTCTCTCTCCGTGCACCATGGAATAGAACTACAAAACATATGCTAATGTAATTATCAAAGACGCATGTGATCAAAAGAAAGTTCATGCTAGCTTATTATTCTTTAAAAAGAAAAAGAAAAAAACGAAAGAAAAAGAAAAGTTTAAGGACCAGAGTTAGGATAACATGTATAAATTCGTGAAGGTTACATAACGTCCTTCTTTCATATCGACTCGGGAGAATCTAATACCTTTAATAAACACTTCCCTGTGTTAAGCCTTAAAAAAAAAAAAAACAGGATCACACTTACACGCAAGCTTCGAATCGTTTTCTGTCACGCTAACAGCTTTGATGCTCATATGTACAATTTGAGGGTAAATGTGAAAGGGAATTTATGACATGTTAGGAAAGTCTATACATATGTTTGTCATTTTTTTTCTTCTAGAATATACTTTAACATATATGCACTACTATTAATTTAATATGGATGTTTACTGTTTTTATTATATCAATGTATACTGGTATATTGTCTTTTCCAGCTCAAATATTTCAATATAGTTTTTTAAAACTATTTTTTCAAACCATTGTCTGCACCGATGCATATCCAATGCACCTTCTTTTTACTACATAAAAAAAAAACAAGCTAAGTACGTCACTTTCACGTTTATATAAATCATATGTACACATCATTTCCCACTGAATATATGGTACTTTTATCATAACGCAAACTTCATTTCATTACTTCCACGTCACTCTCACCACCACGGAGCATATTAATTCCGCTCTTTGGCAACTGCAGTGTGTATGTATATGTATATATATTACATTGACGGGGGTCTTCTGGTGCTGCCGAGGAGCTTAGGGTTGGAAGTCGCTGGAGTAGAGGTATAGGGGAGAAAGAGAGAAGGAAAGGAGGGAGAGGAGGAGAGAGGGAGAGGAACGCGAAGAAGACAGGAGGAAGAGGATAAGGGAAAAAGAAGAAGGACAAAGGAGCAGACGGAGAGGGGTATAAGAAAGTCCTGGTAAGGAGGGAGAGAGGGACAGAGGGAGAGAAACACGATGAAGACAGGAGGAAGGGAAGAGGATGGGAGAAGAGAAAGAAGAGAAAGGACGAGGAGCAGAGGGAGGGGGGCTATAGGAAAGTCCTGGTCCACGGGAATCGATCGCAGCAGCAGAAGGAGCAGCAGCAGCAGGAGAAGGAGATCTAGCATCAGGACTTATTCAAGCAGTGAGCCATGCTGGTGGTTGCCTGCTGGAGGTTCTGTGCCCTCCGGAGCTTCTCCATGTTCTCCAGAAGGAGGCTGTTGGATGGCTCCTGGCCGTGCGCCGTCAGGTAGTGTCTCCAGGCACGCGCGTAGTCGCCCTGGAAAGAGGAGAGAACGTGGCGGTAAGAGGAAGGGAATGTGCAGGTATTGAATCATTTATCTATTAATTAATATCTATTTATCCGTTTTTCTGCTGTCGCTTATATTTATTCGAGACACTATTACCTTTTTTTATGTTTAATGTACTTTTAGGGCGAGGGA
>NC_091560.1:45130739-45135739 GCF_042767895.1 Penaeus vannamei
TTGGCTAAGTTCTCTGTTTATTTTTACGTTTTATGTTTTATCTTATGTGTCCCTTTATTTATTCGCTCTTGGTCGATTTTCTTTTATTTCTATTACTGTTTATTCTATGTCCCCTCCCATTTTCTCTCTTTCTTGTATTCTATCTATCTCCTATCATTTATTCTTGTCCCTTTTTTATTTCTATTACTGTTTATTCTATGTACCCTCCCCTTTTCTCTCTCTTTTATTCTATCTATCTCCTCTCATTTATTCTCGCCCCTTTTTAAAATTTCTATTACTGTCTATTCTATATCCCCTCCCCTTTTCTCTCTCTTTTTATCCTATCTATCTCCTATCATTTATTCTTACCCATTTTTAAAATTTCTGTTAATGTTTATTCTATGTCCCCTCCCCTTTTTTCTCTCTCTTATATTCTATCTATCTCCTATCATTTATTCTTGTCCCTTTTTCAAATTTCTATTACTGTTTATTTTATGTACCCTCCCCTTTTCTCTCTATCTATTATTCTATCTATCTCCTATCATTTATTCTCGCCCCTATTTTTCCATTTCTCCCTTTTCTCTCTTTTTTATTCTATCTATCTCCTATCATTTATTCTCGCCCCTTTTTAAAATTTCTATTACTGTTTATTTCTTGTCCCCTCCCCTTTTCTCTCTCTTTTATTCTATCTATCTCCTATCATTTATTCTCATTTATTTATTTATTATCATTTATTTATTCTGTCTTGTTCTTCTTAGCCTGGACGCCGGCTGCTCTGTATGTTAAAGTCCATTCGGGATGCAATTGGGAGTTAATTCGTTAATTTCTCTTCCTTTGTTGTAAGATTCTAGCGAGGAGAGAGGAACAGATGCACATCCTCTAAAGTACTAATTGCTTATCTATTTCCTTTGGCTATTCCGTGTCTATTTTCGAACCTCTTTCGGATAAGCGTTTTGGATAATGGGTCCAGTGCCCTTGAGGAGATAATTATTTCTCTGTTCTTGCTCTTTATTTTCTCTCTCTTTCTTTCTTTCTTTCTCTTTCTCTTTCTTTCTCTGACTGTCTCTCTGATTCTCTTTCTCTCTGTCTTTCTTTCTCTCTCTCTCTCTCTCTCTCTCTGTCTGTCTGTCTGTCTCTCTCTCTCTCTCTCTCTCTCTCTCTCTCTCTCTCTCTCTCTCTCTCTCTCTCTCTCTCTCTCTCTCTCTCTCTCTCTCTGTCTGTCTGTCTGTCTATCTCTGCCTCTGTCTATCTCTCTCTGTCTCCCCCTCTCTCTCTATGCATCTCTCTCTCTCTCTCTCTCTCTCTCTCTGCATCTCTCTCTCTCTCTCTCTCTCTGTCTCTGTCTCTCTCTCTCCCCCCCCTCTCTCTCTCTCTTTTGGCTGGATGATTATTCTCTGTTCTTGTCTTTCTCTTGCATTTGGGATATTGTTCTCTGATCTTGCATTTCTATCTCTCTTCCCCCTTCCTCTATTGCTTATGTAGCATCATCATTGTTCCATTTATTGTTCCTGCAGTATTCGATGTAAAATCTATTATCATCATTATTATATTTATTTATTCATTTATTATTTTCTATTTTCCTTTATCTAAATTTCCTTTTTTTCCCTTCCGCTGCAATCTGCTCTTCCTTCCCCCTTCTGTTTCTCTCTTCTCTCTTGCTTCACTCCCTCTTCCCTAATCCTTCCTTCTAAATCTTCTTTTAAACTACTCCTCCCTTTCCTCGTTTTATTCATATCCTCTATTCTAATCCTCCTCTCCCTCAGTTCTTCCTTTAGTCCCTTTCCCCTAATTCTCTTTTTATTTCCTTGCCTCTTCCTCACCTTTCCAATCCTCTGATCTCTCACTCACCTCCCTTATTCTCTCTTTCTAATCACCCTTTTTTCAGTCCTCTCTTTCTTCCCTTTACCCTCCCTTCTAATTCTCCTCTCCTCCAAGTCCTCCTTTTATCCCTTACCCCCAATTCTCTCTTTATTTCCCTGTCTTTTCCTCACCCTTCCAATCCTCTGATCTCTCATTCACCTCCCTTATTCTCTCCTATTCTCCCTTTTTCCTGTCCTCCCTTCCAATCCCTGAGTGAAGCAATACTCAGTCCTTATTACGAATACAACCCATAACAACCCTTCATAACCCATTACAGCCCATCACAATCCAACCCAATCCATTACAGCCCACCACAACCCACCACAACCAATTACAACATCTCCCACTACAACATCCCCAACCCAACCCCTCACAACCCATTACAACCCAACCTAACTCATCACAACCCACCACAACCCCTCAAAACCCATCCTAACCCATCACAACCCAACCCAACCCACCACAACCCATTACAACCCCTCACAACCCAACCCAACCCATAACACCCCAACCCAACCCATAACAACCCAACCCAACCCAACCCAACCCCTTACAACCCATCACAACCCCTCACAACCCAACCCAACCCCACCACAACCCAACCCAACCCCACCACAACCCAACCCAACCCCTCACAACCCACCACAACCCCTTACAACCCAACCCAACGCCTCACAACCCCTCACAACCCCTCACAACATCCCCCCACCCAACTCACCGCTTATACAGGATCTCCGCTTGCTTGTTGTGATCCAGGGTCCTCATAAGACGGGCCGTGTTGACGAGGGCGACCGTGTGTTCAGGGTCCAGTCCCAGCGCCGCCTCGTAGTGTCTCAGGGCTGCCTCACGCCGTCCTGTAAAAGATGAGGGACTGGGTTATATGGGAGGGTGGATTTGGGGTGTGTGGGGGGGTGTGGGGTGTGTGGGTGTGAGGTGGTGTGGGTGGGTGTTTGGGGGATGGGGGTGAGGGGGTGTGTGGGGTGGGGAGGTGTGGGTGGGGTTGGGGGGTGGGGTGGGTGTTGGTGGGTGGGTGGTTTTGTGTGTGTGGGGTGAGGGATGGGGTGGGGGGTGGTGGGGTGTGGGTGTGAGGTGGGCGTTTGGGTGTGAGGGTGTTTGGGGGTGGGTGGGTGGGTGGGGGTGGGTGTGGGGGTGGGGAGGGGCGAGGGTGGGTGCTTGGTAGGTGGGTGTGAGGGGGGGTAGGTGTTGGTGGGTGTGTGGGGGTGTGTGTGGGTGGGTGGAGGTGTGAGGGCGTGGGGGTGGGGGGAGGGGAGTAGGTGGGTGTGGGGGTGTGGGTGGGTGTGGGGGTGGGTGGGGAGGGGGAGTGGGGGTTGGTAGGTGTGAGGTGGGGTTGGGGTAGGTGTGGGGGTGTGGGTGGGTGTGTGGGGGTGGGTGGTTGGGGGTGGGGGGTAGGTGGTGTGTGGGTTAGGGGGTGGGTTGGTTGGTAGGTGTGTGTGTTATAGGGGGTATGGGGTTGTGTGGTGGATTCGGTGGTGTGTGGGGTTAGGTTTGGATGTTGAGGGATACTTGTTTGTCAATTGGTATAGGGTAATGGGGTGATTAAGGGTAAAGTTTTGTTTTGGTATTCTCCGTATATTTCTTTTTTTTCTCTCTCTCTCTCTCTTTCTCTCTCGCTCTCTCTCTCTCTCTCTCTCTCTCTCTCTCTCTCCCTCTCTCTCTCAGTCTCTCTCTCTCTCTCTCTTCCTGTTTCTATCTCTCTACGTGTCTGTGTGTGCCCCCCCCCCCACATAAACACACGCAAACATACACAAACACACACAACCACACACACACACACACACACGTACGCACACACGTACACACACGAAACAAAACGAAACGAAAGAAAACGAAAAAGGGGAAAAAGAAACACAAGACAAATGGAAGCCTCGTGCACTCTGACCTTCCCCGTGCCAGGCGGAGCGAGGTCAATGGTTCACGGCGAATATAACTAGGTTTCTTTCCATTACTCTCTCGCCTTGCTGTTTTCTGCGCAGTTTTTCCCTCGTGGTACAAACTGTGCTTCGACGGCAGATCAATTAATCGTCTTTCCTCTTTTTCCTGCTTCCTGTTTTTTTTTTTTTTTTTTTTTTTAGTGGCGTTCTTTTCATGTTTTGATTTTTTTTTTTTTACTTTCTCTTTCTCTTTCTCTCACTTCCTTTTTTTCTGATCTCTCTTTGTGTTTGTGTGTGTGTGTGTGTGTGAAGAGAGAGAGAGACAGAGAGAGAGAGAGAGAAAGAGAGAGAGAGAGAACTAGACTATGAATACATTTCTACAAACGTATATTAATACCCATGTGTGTAAATACACGTAAGCAAAAGTCTCCCTTCTCTTAATCCCTGTCCCATTTGCTCCCTTTTTATTCCCCCTCCCTCCCTCCCTCCCTCCCTTCCATCCTCCCTCCCTCCCTCTCTCTCCCTCACCCTCTCTCCCTCCCTCCCACTCTCCCTCTCACCCTCCCTCCCATCCCTCCCACTCTCCCTCACGCCCTCCCACTCTCCCTCCCTCCTTCCTACTCTCCCTCCCTCCCTCTCTCCCTCTCTCCCTCTCCATCATCTGCGATTCCCAGCTTCCTCTCACTCCCTAAGCCCAACGTGAAAGAGATGGATTTAAAGGCCCTTCGACTCACAGCGGCGATGGCCACGCTCTTCCGTTTATCACTGTTGCGCCTTATATGGACATGGTATTTTTGTCCAATTTTTGTGCTTTTATTTACTGTTTGTTTTTCTTTTATTTATTTATTTGTTTTTCTTGATTTTTTTTTTTTTTTGTTGATGTTGGTATCATTGTAATTAATATTAGTCTCGTTATTAATATCACTGTTTCGCCTTATATGGACATGGTATTTTTGTACATTTTTTGTGTTTTTATTTACTGTTTGTTTTTCTTTTATTTATTCATTTGTTTTTCTTGATTGCTTTTTTTTTTTTTTTTGATAGATGGTATCATTGTAATTAATATTAGTCATTATATGGACATGGTATTTTTGTGTATTTTTCGTATTTTTATTTGCTATTTTTCTTGGTTGTTATTTTGATTTTGTTGATGGTATCATTGTAATTGACATTAGTATTATTATCTTTATTGTTGTGTTTCTTATATGGACATGGTAGTTTTGTAATTTTTTTTTTTGTTTTTATTTACTATTTTTCTTGGATGTTATT
>NC_091560.1:45160739-45163239 GCF_042767895.1 Penaeus vannamei
TTATGTGTGTGTGTGCGTGTGTGCGCGCGTGTGTGTGTGTATGTGAGTGTTCGTTAGTCTGTGTATGCGCAATATGTATACCGGTATTTATATATATACCCATCCAAACTTCTGTCTTCAACCTATATTAACAAACTTCTTGTCGTTATGTTAGTTTCCTGTTCCTCTTCCCCTTCCTCCTTCCACGCTTTATTATCTTCTTCCGTTTCTCCTTCTTCCTCTTTCCTTCCATTATCTCCCCCCTCTTTCACTTTGTGTACGAATAAACGTCAAAATTTCTTTGTTTTCCTTTTTCTCTCTACATTAATATTTTTTCTCTTTTTATATATGTGTATATATATTTTTACTCAATTCTTGTTTTTTTCTTGTTTTTCTTTTGCGTTTCCACTTTAGCTCTTTTTTTCTATTTCCATTTTATTTCCCTCCCTCCTATCTATTCTTTTTTACTTCTTAATTCCCCTTTTCCCTCTTCCCTCTCTCTCTTCTTCGTATCCCCTTTTACTTTTTGACATTCTCTCTACTTCCCTTGTTCTTCCCTTCTCGTCCTCTTCTCGCTTCCTCTTATTCCGTGTTTTGTACCCCTTCCCCTTTCCATCTTCGTGTCTCTTTCGTTCGTTCGTTCTCTTACCGTATATCCTCAATTTATCCTTATTTCTTCCTCCTTCCTTTCTATCTCTCTTCTCTCTTTCTCTTCCTCCTTCCTTTCTATCTCTCTTCTCTCTTTCTCTTCCTCCTTCCTTTCTGTCTCTCTCCTCTCTTTCTCTTCCTCCTTCCTTTCTGTCTCTCTTCTCACTTTCTCTTCCTCCTTCCTTTCTGTCTCTCTTCTCTCTTCCTCTTCCTCCTTCCTTTCTATCTCTCTTCTCTCTTTCTCTTCCTCCTACCTCTCGTATCCCTAACTCTTCCTTTTCTCCTCTCTCTCTCTCCTCCTCTTCCTACCTTTTGCTCTTACTTCTAAACCCTCTTTCTTCCCCTCCATCTCCTACCTTTCTCCCTTAATTCCTTATTCTTCTCTTTATTTTCTTCTCTCCTTTGCTTCCTCTTCTCATCTTGCTCCCTCCTCTCTTTTTACTTGCATCCTTCTTCCCCCTTCGTCTTAACCCCTCCTATCTCTCTTTTTGCTCCTTATTACTCTTTATTCCCTCGTCCCCCATTTTTATTCCTTCGATTACTCGTTCCCTCATTCCTTCTCTCCTCACTTCTCTTATTCCTTCCCCTCTTCCTCCCTCCCTCATTCCCTCCTCTTCTTCCTACCTCTCCTTCTCATCCTAAACCCCTCCTTTATTCCTTTCCCCCTCCCTCCTCCTTATTCCCTCGTCTCCCTCCTTCCTCTCCTTCTCATCCTACTTCCCCCTCTCCCTCCTTTATTCCCTCATCACCCTGTCCCCTCCTTCCTCCTACCTCTCCTCATCCTACTTTCCCTACCTCCCCCTCCTTTATTCCTCCCTCGTCTCCCCTCCTTCCTCCTACTTCATCCTACTCTCTTCCCTCCCCTCCTTTATTCGCTCCCCCTTCCCCCTCCTTCTTCCTACTTCCTCTCCTTCTCTCATCCTACTTCCCTTTCCCCTTTATCGCCCCTTCCTCTCCTTCTCATCACTACTTCTTCCGCCCCCCGTCCCCTCCTTCCTCCTACCTCTCTTTCTCATCCTACTCTTCCCCTCCCCCTCCCCCTGTCCCCTTCTTCCTCCTACCTCTCCTTCTCATCCTACTTTCCCTCCCCCTTCCCACCGTCCCCACTCCTTCCTCCTATCTCTGCCCCTACCCCTTGCACCCTCACCCCACCCCCCCCTTTCCCCCATCTGCCCCTCCCCCTCCCCCTTTATTCCCTTACCCCCTTCCTCCATCTGCCCCCAACCCTCCCCCCCTCCACTGCACTTCCAACATTCCACAACAAAGTTCTCGGGAACAGCGGAGTGCGGCTATGTGGACTACTTCGAGTTACTGTATGTTCGTGATAACATTTTTTTTTCCACCTAGTCTTTTTTTTTCAAGACTATTATTATTAGTAGTATTTTAATTATTATCATTATTATTGTTATTATTATTATTATTATTATTATTATCATTATTATTATTATTATCATCATTACTATCTTTTTTGTTATTATTATTACTATTTTTTTATTATTACTATTATTAGTATTATCATTATTACTATCTTTTTTGTTATTATTATTACTATTTTCTGTTATTATCATTATTATTACTATTTTATTTTTTGCTTTGCTTTTTTTTTCTTTTTTTTTTTTTTTACCTTAAACATAAATCGTCCTTTTTGGGGCATTTTTCTAATTTTGTTTCGTCTTTTTTTTCTTCAAATTTCTTCGGATTTTTTTTTCTGCTTCTTGTCACTTTTATCATTATCATATATTAACTCTTTCATCCCTTACTTCCTCCTCGTTTCTCTTCTTTCGCCTTTTTTCTTCAATTTCCTCTTCCTCTCCACCTTCTTAACATTTTCATCATTATGATTTATTCTCTTCTTCCTCTCTTCCATTCTCCT
>NC_091560.1:45170739-45175739 GCF_042767895.1 Penaeus vannamei
TCCTCCTTCACTCGGTTCTTTCCCTCCCTCTTCTTTTCCCCTTACTTTTTCCCTCCCTTGGCCTCTTCCTCTCTCTCTCTCTCTCTCCATGCCGGATCCTCCCTCCCTCAGTCCCTCCCTCCCTCTCTCCCCTTGCCTGTCCCCTCCCTCAACCTCTTCCTCTCTCTCTTCTTGCCGGTCCCCCTCCCCCTACCCCTCCTTCCCTCTCTTCCCTTGTCTATCCCCTCCCTCTCTTCCCCCTCCCTCTTTCCCCTTGTCTGTCCCCTCCCTCCCTCGGTCCTTCTCTCTCTCTCTCCCTTGCCTGGTCCCCCTCCCTCCCTCCCCCAGTCCTTCCCTCTCTCTCTCCCATGCCTGGTCCCCCTCCCTCTCTCCCCTCTCCTCTTTCCCTCGGTCCTTCTCTCTCTCTCTCTCCCTTGCCTGGTCCCTCTCCCCCTATCCCTCCCTCCCTTTTTTCCCCTTGCCGCCCCCTCCCCTATCCCTCCCTCCCTCTTTCCCCTTGCCTGATCCCCCTATCCCTCCCTCCCTCTCTCCCCTGGTCTGCCCCTCCCTCCCCAATCCCTCCCTCCCTCTTTCCCCTAGCCTGGTCCCCCTCCCTCGGCCTCCACCTCCTCCCTCCCTCAGTCCCTCCCTCCCTCTCTCCCCTTGCCTGGTCCTCCTCCCTCGGCCTCCTCCCTCCCTCCCTCCCTCGGTCCTTCTCTCTCTCTCTCCCCTTGCCTGGTCCCCCTCCCTCGGCCCCCTCCTCCTCCTCCTCCTCCTCCCCCAGGGTCGACACAAACAACGCAGCGGAACTTAAATAATTAAGCCACCCTCAGAGTACACTTCCGGAAGGAGCTTTGTGAGGGCCGTTTTGTACCCCCGGAGCGTGACTCCTTCTCAAGTAATCGTAGGTTGATATAATGAATGGATTCTGGGATTTCATTCATGGGGGAGAGGCGGTGGAGACGTGGGTTTGGCGAGGTGGTTGTGTTTGTGTTTGGTTTTGTTCGTGTTTGTGCGTGTAGGGGTGCTTGTTTTTTGTATGTTTGTGAATATGTCTGTTTTGTGTGTGCGTGTGTGTGTGTGTGTGTGTGTGTCTGTCTGTCTGTCTGTCTGTCCTCTCTCTCTCTCTCTCTCTCTCTCTCTCTCTCTCTCTCTCTCTCTCTCTCTCTCTCTCTCTCTCTCTCTCTCTCTCTCTCTCTCTCTCTCTCTCTGTCTCTCTCTTTGTGTGTACGCATATATATATATATATATATATATATATATATATATATATATATATATATATATATATATATATATATATATATATATATATATATATATTTTTTTTTTTTTTTTTTTTTTTTTTTTTAATCTGACTAAAGTCATTAATTCTCTTTGCCTTTCCCTTTCTTTCATTTAAGGCTCTGATCCTGGCACGGTCTCTCCTTACCGATCTTTCTCCCTCTCTTCCTCCTTGTAACTGTCATCTTCAACCCCCTTCTTCTCCCTCTCCTCCTTCCCCCACAACATCCACCTCCCTCCCTTTCCTTTCCAACATTCACCTTCTCTTTCTCCTCATGTCTTTCTTTCTCCCATCTCCTCCTTTTCCTCATTTCTCTCTCTCTTCCATCTTCTCGTTTCTCTCTCTCTTTCTGTCCCTCTTCTCATTTCTATCTTCTCTCCAGCCCTCTCTTTCTTTCGCTCTTCTTCTCCCTCGTTTCTCCCTCCCCAAGTCTCTTTTCTCTCTTCCACTCAACTCCTTCTTCCTCCTTCTCCTTCCCCACCAACACTAAACTTCTTCCTCTCTTCCCCTCCATCACTTCCTTTTCTCCATCTCTTCCTCTCCAACTTTCTCTCTTCCCTCTCTTCCCTCTCCAAATTATGTTTTCTATCTCTTCTTCCTACCTTTCTTTTTCTTTCTCCTTCTCCCTCACTTCTCCCTTTCTACTCCACTTCCTCTCTTTCCATGATATCTTTCTTTTACTTTTCTTCCCCATTCAACCCTATCCCTCTCTCTTCCTCCTTCTCTGTCTCTCCCTCTTCTTCTATCTTTCTTTCCCTTTCAATCCTCCCCTCTCCTCCTCCTTTTCCTCCTCTCTCTCTCTCTCTCTCTCGCTCTCTCGCTCTCTCTCTCTCTCTCTCTCTCTCTCTCTCTCTCTCTCTCTCTCTCTCTCTCTCTCTCTCTCTCTCTCTCTCTCTCTCTCTCTCTCTCTCTCTCTCTTTCTCCCTCTCTCCCATTCCTTCTCCTCTCCCTCTCCTCCTCTTCCTTTTCCTCTCCTTCTCTGCCCCTCCTACTCCCCTCCCCCTCCGTCTCTCTCTTCTCCTCCTTCTCCTCTTCCTCCATTTTCTCCCCAACTCTCTCCCTCGCTCCCTCTCTCTCCTTCTCCTGCTCTTCCTTTCCCTCTCACTCTCTGCCTCCCTCCCCTTACTTTTCCCTCTCTGTCCCTCCTCCTTCTCTTCGCTTCTCCCTCCTTTCCACCTAGCCCCTCCCATTACTTCTCCCTCTCCCTCTCCCTCCTTCAATCTCCTCCATTTCCCTTCCTCCCCCCCCTTTCCTCCTCTTTCCCTCCCTCTTCCTTCCTGCCCCTCCACCTTCCTTCCCCTACCTTCCATCTAGCCCCCCTACCCCCTCCCATTCCTTCTCCTTCTCTCCCTTTTCCATTACTTCTCCCTCTCCTATTACTTCTGCCTCTCCCATTACGTCTCCCTCTCCCTTTCTCATTACTTTTCCGTCTCTCCCTCTCCCTCTCCCATTACTTCTCCCTTTCTCCCTTTCCCATTACTGCTCTCCCTCTCCCTCTCACTTTCCCATTACTTCTCTCCTCCTCCTCCCTCTCCCTCTCTCCCATTACTTCTCCCTCTCCCTTTCCCTTTCATTACTCCCTTTCCTATTACTTCTCCCTCTCCCTCTCCCATTACTTCTCCCTCTCCCATTACTTCTCCCTTCTCTCCTCTCCCATTACTTCCTCCCTCTCCCATTACTTCTCCCTCTCCCTCTCCTATTACTTCTCCCTTTCCCATAACTTCTCCCTCTCTCTCCCTCTCTCCCATTACTCTCTCCCTTTCTCCCTTTCCCATTACTTCTCCCTCTCTCCCTCTCCCTTTCCCATTACCTCTCCCTCTCCCTTTCCCATTACTTCCCTCTCTCCCTCTCCCTCTCCCCCTCCCTCAATCTCCGCAGGTGCTGTCCCTCCACCAACCGGCATTTACTTATAATGAAGTCGTTACCTAGGGGGACGCCCAAGGCCCCCGCTACGAGAAAATGTTCTGGAGCGAAATGGTCAAAGTTTCTCGGCAGCGGAGGTAGGGCGGGGTGGGGGTGGGGGTGGGGGTGAGGGTGAGGGGGGGGTTGGGTAGGGTAGGGTAGGGTAGGGTGGGGTGTGGGTGTGGGTGTGGGTGTGGGTGGGGGTGGGGTGGGGTGGGGTAGGGTAGGGTAGGTGGGAGTGAGGGTGACAGGGCGGGGGCTTCGAGCGGGATGGGGAGTGGAAAGGGGAAAAGGGAGGGGGTGGGGATTTGGGTGGGATGGGGATGGGGGTGTGGAAAGGATGGGGTGTGGGAAGGGGATGGAGGCGGGGAAGTGGAAGGGATGGAGTGGGGAAGGGAGAGGGGTTGGGGATTTGGGTGGGATGGGGTGGGAAAGGGATAGAGCAAGGAGGGAGGAGGGTGGGATCCATATGGAGTGGAAAGGAGGCTTGGGGCTGTGGGAAGGAGGATGGGGACCGGAGAGGGATAGAGGTGGGGTCCATATGGAGTGGGGGAGAGGATAGGGGAAGGGGAAGTGGTGGGGAAAGGAAGGGGAGTGGAGAGGGGGAGGGGGAGGGAAGGAGTGGGTAAGGCGTGGGGGAAAGGGAGGGGAGGCGGGAGGGAGTGGGAAGGAGTGGGGAAAGGGAGGGGTATGGAGAGAGGAGGGGGAGGGAGGGAGTGGGGAAAGAGGGAGGGAGTGGAGAGGGGAGGGGGAGGGAGGGGAGTGGGAAAAGAGGAGGGAGTGGAGAAGGGGAGGGAGGGAGTGGGGAAAGGGAGGGGTAGGTACGTGCGCGCGTGCCTTCGCTTGACAATATTGATGGAAAGGGGGGAAGGGGGTGGATGGACTTGGGGAGGAAGAGGGGGGGCGGAAGACGGAGAGGTAGGAGAGGGGGGAGGGGAAGGAGAGGGAACGAGAAGGAAAGGGGGAGGGGAAGAGAGGGGGTTGAAGATGAGGTAAGGGATGGGGAGGGGAGGGAAAAGGAGGGGCGAGGGAGGGGAGGAGGAGGAGAGGCGAGGGAATTGAGGATGAGGGAGAGTAGGAGGAGAGGTGACGTAAGGGGAGGAGCCAGAGGGACAAGGGGTGTGGGGGTGAGGAAAGGGTGGGGGGGAGAGGAGAGGGGAAATGTGGAGTGGGGGGGGAGGGGGGGATACTGAAAAATCCGCTAGCAAGAGTTTTCAATCTCCATCACTCTCTGAATTTCGTTCTGATTCCCCGTGTGATCTCTCTCTCTCTCTCTCTGCGTGTTTCCTTGTCTGTCTGTCTGTCTCTTATCGTTTTTTCCCTTTTTCTTTCTCTGTCTAGCCTCTCCCACCCACAATCCCTTTTTCTCTTTGTCTCTCTCTCTCTCTCTCTCTCTCTTTCTCTCTCACAGACACACATCTTCTCTCTCTCTCTCTCACACACACACATCATTATCTATCTCTCTCTTTCTCCTTCTATCTCTCTCACCCATCTCTTTCTCTCACCCTTCTCTCTCTCTCTCTCTCTCTCTCTCTCTCTCTCTCTTTCTCCTTCTCTCTCTCTCACCCATCTCTTTCTCTCACACACACTCTCTCTCTCTCTCTCTTTCTCCTTCTCTCTCTCTCTCACCTTCTCGCTCTCTCTCCTAATCCCCTTGTTATTTCTATTACATGTTTATTTTGGCTTATTGCAAATACGACAAAAACACACGAATATGAGCATCGTAGTGCGTGTCAGCTGTTTCGTGCAATTGCTATGGGTCAGGGTCTTCGTTGCAATCAGCTGGTCTTATCTGAGTACGAAGTAATAAGGACAGAAAAAAAGAGGATTTGGA
>NC_091560.1:45183239-45185739 GCF_042767895.1 Penaeus vannamei
TTACCAGGAAAATGGTGGCTTAGAATAGATTCATTCTATCTTTGTTTTAATTATTTTATAGAAAAAATGGTTTTGATTTCAGTTTTGTTTGATCTATCTTTTATTCCTTTATATATTGTCTTATGTATTCATTTATTCATTTACCTATCTACTTGTTTATCTCTATTCTCTACTAATCAGCGAATCAATTCGTTTACCTCTTCATTACTCAATACATATATTCACATATCTATTTACGTATTTGTTCATCAACCTAATATCGTTCAAAGTTCTTTACAACTGAATTCCTGAAACCAACTAATCAACCACAAAGAAAGTTATTTACAATCATCGAATTCCTGAAACCAACTTCACAACCACAAAGAAAGTTATTTACATTTATCGAATTCCTGAAACCAACTTAATAACCACAAAGAAAGTTATTTACAATCATCGAATTCTTGAAACCAACTTATCAACCACAAAGAAAGGTCAAATCCAGACTTACACGAACAGCGTTTCTCTGCTCTCCCAGTCACGGTTCCTCTGCACTGTCCTGATGGAAAAGACCACCAACAGCAGGAGAAGACAGGGCGCTCGAAGTCGGCCTAGGCGGGACAGGCCTATGCTTATCAACACCGCGTATCCTAGGCTGTGAGGGGAAGAGAGGGGGAGAATTTTAACTGTCTGATTTGAAGACGAAAAGAGTTGGAAGTTGATGAGTATCTGAGACATCTGAGCGAAGAGTGGGGATGGTATCTGGTTCTAAGACGAAAAGAGTAGGGATAAGTATCTCATACGTTGACGAAAAAGTAGGAATGGTGAATATATGATACATAGACGAAAAAGAGTAATAATGTTAAAATGGTGCCTGATACAGACGGAAAACTTAGGTATGGTGAGTATCTCATACGTGGACGAAAAGAGAAAAAATGATAAGTTGTAATGACACCTGATACAGACGAAAAAAGTAGGAATGGTGAGTATCTGATACATAGACGAAAAGGGTAGGGAGAGAATGATAAGTATGAGGAGCGAGAGATCTCTAATAGGATGGGAAATGGGTGTCGTGTAGCTTTATTGATACGATTCAGAGAACAGAAAATTATGCACTGATGTTTTTAGTATTTAATTTTCTAGGTGAGTGTGCGTTTGTATAGACATACAGACGCACTAATACACACATGCACACACACATATAATAAAAATACAAGCATATACACTGACACAACACACACACTATAGAAATACACAACACCCACTATAAAAATACACAGCACACACACTATAGAAATACACAACACACACACTATGAAAATACACAACACACACTGACATAACCCATACATATACAATAAAACAAGATACACAAACATATACTAACGCAACACACACACATACGACACGACACGACACACACACACACACACACACGTACACACACCCTCCCTCATCTCCACCTCTCAGTCCAGAAGGACACACCCCAGCCAAAGGAACCGGGACAAAGGCAGCGACGAGTGACAAACGAAATGAGCCAAAACGGGAACGGGCGACACGACGCAGGGAACGAAGAAGGGGCGAAGGGAACGCGGAAAACCGATGAGATTAAGCACTGATTTCCACCGAGACAATGAACCCGCGTTCCTCACCGTGCAGGAGGCGCTGGATTCGAGCCTTTTAATGAGAGAGACTGATGACTTTAGGATAAACTTTTTTTTCTCCCTCTCTCTCTCTTTAAATGCCAGCGGGAGTCCCTAAGGAAAAGCAAGCACGCAGGAATTCCTAGGAAGGAAAATCAAGTTGTCTGGAATTTATCTTGAGGAAAATCAAGCAGAATTAAGCAGTCTGGATCTTATTTTTTTGTCTTAAGGAAGATCAAGCAGTCTGGAATTCGTCTGCAGGAAAATTATAGTGAATGGAATTACTTTTCATAAGGGTATCAAGAGTCTCGAATTCCCCAAAAGGAAAATTGGACTTTTCTTAATGAAAAATAAACAGAAAAGAAGATATCTCGAGGAAAATTAGGTAGTCATGATTTTTGTTTCTTTTCTTTTCTTTTTTTCGTAATGAAAATCATACAGTTTGGAAAATCGTCAGAACATGTCGGAACGTGTTCATTTCACATCGCAATTGGCAAGAAAATACGTCAGACTTTCCTTTTCATTTTTTCCTCTCTATCTGTCGGTTTGTCTGTCTGTCTGTCTCTCGCTCTATCCTTCTCTCGGTCTCTGTCTCTCTCTCTCTCTCTTTCTCTCTACTCTCTGTCTCTCTTTCTCTCTCTTCTCTCTCTCTCTCTCTCTCTCTCTCTCTCTCTTTCTCTCTCTCTCTCTCTCTCTCTCTCTCTCTCTCTCTCTCTCTCTGTGTGTGTGTGTGTGTGTGTGTCTGTCTATCTCTCTCTTCTTTTAATTTCACTTTAATAAGACGTGAGAACATGCAAACATTGGCATTCGTTATATGAACATCATTTATATACAATTTTCATCACAAAATAGAGGTTGAAGATTTGTAAACTATTACATGT
>NC_091560.1:45190739-45198239 GCF_042767895.1 Penaeus vannamei
GGGTGGGAGAGGGGGAGGGGGAGGGAAGGGGGAGGGGAGGAGGAGGGTGGGAAGGGAAAGGGGGAGGGGGTGAAGGGAAAGGGGGAGGGAAGGGAAAGTGGGAGGGGGAGGGAAAGGGGTGGAGGGGGAGGGGGCAAGGGAGAGGGGAGGGTGGATTTAAAGGGGGAAGGGAAAGGGGGAAGGGAAGGAAAGGGGGAGGGAGAGGGGGGTGGAGGGAAAAGGGAAAGGGGGGAAGGGAAGGGAGGGAGGGAAAGGGGAAGGGGGAAAAGAAAGGGGGAGGGAGAGGGAGGGGGGAGGGAAAGGGGAGGGAGAGGGGGAGGGGAAGGGAAAGGGAGAGGGGAAGGGAAAGTGGGGGGAAGGGAAAGGGGGGAAGGAAAAGGGGGAAGGGAGGGAAAGGAGTGGATAAGGAGAGAGAGAGAAAAAAAAACGAGGTTTGGTTTATTAATGATTGATGTTGGTAGAGGGAAGGGGAGGGGGAGGGGGGAGGGAGTGGATAAGGAGAGAGAGAAAGAAAATGACCTTTAGTTTCTTATTGATTGATGTTGATAGATAAATGGATTATATAATTGATACTAATAGAGATGGGACGATTGGGTGATAGATATAAGTTATCAAAGATATGGGATAATTACCGTTTGATTAATTATATGAATTTATTTGATAATGTAGCCAATCAGAGATGAAAAATATTATAATCACTATGCCAATGAAATAAGGAAGAAGGAAAATAACAATGAAATATGGAAGAAGGCAAAGAACAAACGACATATTTGATTGGTTATACACAAATGGTGATCAGGCTTAATGACGATAATTATATCAATAGAGAAAATTGGCCTTGTAATTAAGTGTGGTGCCTTGGACAACAACAAATATCTCTTCATTATCATGTGTATAGAAGATAGAAATTGGTTGATGAATGTCATAATGAGTAATATTGATGATAAAAGGAGGAGGATAATAAAAATGATAATGGAATTGATCTTAATAATGATAATAATAATAATAATTATTATTATTATAACAACAATGATAATAATAATAATAATAATAATAATGATGATATTAATAATAATGATAATGATAATGATAATAATAATAATAATAATAATAATGACTATAATGAAAACAACAATATCAATAATAATATTAATGATAATGATAACAAAAATGATGATTATAATAGTATTGATAATTATGGTAATGATAATAATAATGATAATAACAATGATAAGGATAAGGAATTGATGATAGTAATGATATCAATGAAAATATAACTGATATTGTGGCAGAAACAAGAATGATGATGATGATATTTGAAAAAAAGAAAGAAGAAGAAGAAGAAAGAAAGAGGAAGGAGGAGGAAGCAAAAGGGTGATGGAAATGGTGACAGTAAATACGTCAAGAATTACCAGTGGTTTTCTGATAAAAGATAAAACTCGTGTGTGTGTGCGTGTGTGTGTGCGTGTGTGCGTGCTTGCGTGCGTATGCGTGTATGTGTGTGCGTGTGTGTGTGCGTGTGTGCGTGCTTGCGTGCGTATGCGTGTATGTGTGTGTGTGTGTGTGTGTGTGTGTGTCTGTGTGTGTGCGTGCTTGCGTGTGTGTGTGAGTGTGTGTGCGTGTGCGTGCTTGCGTGCGTGTGTGTGTGTGAGTGTGTGTGCGTGCTTACGTGCGTATGCGTGTGCGTGTCCGTGTGTGCGTGCGTATGTGTGGGTGTGTGTGTGCGTGTGTGTAAGTATATATGTAAGTATGTAGGCGAGTGTCTGAAGGCTCGTACGTACAAGTGTAGGAACACCTACCCAAAAGCGCAAAGCACGCTACACTTTACATTTACGTGCATCATAAAACCCGAACGAACCGTAAGCACCAAAACCCCACAGATTTTACCAACCCCTTACCCCTCCCTCCTCCTCTCTCCCCATCACAAGCCCCCCACACACCTCTCTCTCCCCACCACAATCCCCCACACCTCTCTCTTTCCCCACCACAAGACCCACACCCCACTCACCCTACCGCAAGACCCCCCACACCCCACCACAAGACCCCCTCACCCCACCCTTCCCACCACAAGCCCCCACACACCTCTCTCTCCCCTCTACAAGCCCCATCACCCCCCTCTCTCCCTCCCTCCACGCCCCACCCCTCCCCACTACAACCCCCCCACACACCTCTCTCTCCCTCTCTCCCCACCACAATCCCCCCTCACCCCTCTCTCTCACCACCACAAGCCCCCTCACCCCTCTCTCCCTCCCCCTCCACGCCCCACCCTCCCCACCACAAGCCCCCTCACCCCCTCTCTCCCCACCACAAGCCCCCCTCACCCCTCTCTCTCCCCACCACAACCCCTCACCCCCTCACTCCCCACCACAAGCCCCTTCACGCCCCCTCTCTCCCTCCACAAGACCCCCCTCACCCCACCCTCCCCTCCACAATCCTCCACATCCCACTCACTCCCCACCACAAGTCCCCTCTCGCCCCCTTCTCTCTCCTCTCTCTCTCCCCACCACAAGCCCCCCCTCACCCCCCCCCCCCACCCCCCAAAAGGCAGGTAAACAAGCAGATAAACAGATTGCAGCAAACACTTTTTTATCTGAACTGCAGCATTGCGTTACCGGGTCTTGGGAATATGCAAATGGGAAGAGAGAGCTTGCGAGGCGAGAGGCAACTGCGCCCCCCCGCCCCCCCTTCTCGTCCTGTGGAAGGCTGGGAACGCTCACTTGTTTTGGGGGGAAAGGGGGGAAGGGAAGGGAAAAGGGGGGAAAGGGAAGAGAGGGAGAGAGAGAAGAAGGAAGAGAGAGAAGGGGGGGGAAGGAAAGAAGGGAGAGAGGAGATAGAAGAAGGAGAGGAGAAGGAATTATGGGAACGCACACTTGTTTTGGGGAAAAGGGGGAAGGAAAGGAGGGACAGAGAAGAAGGGAGAGAGAGAAGGAGAAGGGAGGAAAGGAAAGAAGGGAGAGAAGGAGATAGAAGGAGATAGAAGAAGGATGGAAAGGGAAGAAGGCGAGAGAAGGAGATAGAAGAAGAAAGGACAAGGAATGATGGGAACGCACACTTGTTTTTTGGGGGAAAGTGGCAAGGGAAGGGAAAAGGAGGGGAAGAAAAGAAGGGGAGAGAAAGAAGGAGATAGAAGAAGGAAAGGAGAAGAGGGAAGGAAAGAAGGGAGAAAGGAGATAGAAGAAGGAGAGGAGAAGTAAGGCTGGGAACGCACACTTGTTTTGGGGTAAAGGGGGGGGAAGGAAAGGAGGGACAGAGAAAAAGGGAGAGAGAGAAGGAGAAGGGAGGAAAGGAAAGAAGGGAGAGAGGAGATAGAAGAAGGAAATAAGAAGGAAGGCTGGGAACGCACACTTGTTTTGGGGTAAAGGGGGGGGAAGGAAGGGAGGGAGAGAGAAGGAGATAGAAGAAGGAAAGGAGAAGGGAGGAAAGGGAGGAAGGAAGAGCGAAGGAGATAGAAGAAGAAAAGGAGAAGTAAGGCTGGGAACGCACACTTGTTTTGGGGAAAAGGGGGGAGGAAAGGAGGGAGAGAGAGAAGGAGATAAAAGAAGGAAAGGAGAAGGGGGGAAGGAAAGAAGGGAGAGAGGAGATAGAAGAAGGAAAAGAGAAAGAAGGCTGGGAACACACACTTGTTTTTGGGAAAGGAGGGAGAAGAAGAAGGGAGAGAGAGAAGGAGAAGGGAGGAAAGAAAGGAAAGAAAGGAGTGAGGAGATAGAAGAAAGAAAAGAGAAAAAAGGCTGGGAACGCACACTTGTTTTTTGGGGGAAAGTGGCAAGGGAAGGGAAAAGGAGGGGAAGATAAGGAGGGAGAAGAAGAAGGGAGAGAGAGAAGGAGAAGGGAGGAAAGGAAAGAAGGGGAGAAAGGAGATAGAAGAAGGAGAGAAGAAGGAAGGCTGGGAACGCACACTTGTTTTGGGGGAAAGTGTTAAGAGTAGGGAAAAGTGGGGGAAGGAAAGAAGGGGAGAGAGAGAAGGAGATTGAAAAAGGAAGAAAAGGAAATAATGGAGAGAGGAGATAGAAGAAAGAAAAGAGAAGGAATGATCAAAACGGACACTTGTTTTGGGGGGAGAGTGTCGAGGGAAGGGAAAAGGGGGGGAAGGGAGGAAGGGAGAGAGAAGGAGATAGAAGAAGGAAAGGAGAAGGAATGAAAGGAAAGAAGGGAGAGAAGAGATAGAAGAAGAAAATGAGAAGGAATAATGAGAACGAAGGAATGAAAGGTGAATAAAGGAAAGATATGATAGGTCTTTATGGATGACGATGGACTATATAGATAGATAGACAGATAGTGGATATTATTATTATCGTTATCTATCTATCTATCAATCTATCTATATATCTATCTCTCCATCTATCTATCAATCTATCTGTCAATCTATGAATCCATCCCTCCACCTGTCTATCTATCTAACTAACTATCAATCTACCTATTTATCTATCTATCCATCCATGAATCTATCTATCTACCTATCTATCAATCTATCTATCCATCCATCTATCTATCTATCAATCTACCTATCCATCTATCTATCCATCTATCTATCTACCTACCTATCTATCTATCTCTCCCTCCATCTATCTATCTATCTACCTATCTACCTATCTACCCATCTACCTATCCATCCATCCATCCATACACAACTACACTCCTCAACTTACCTTAATGAGCAAACCCGCCCTGAGAGTGAGGGCAAGAGTGCCGTATAGTATGACCGACGCCAGGTTCCTCAGGTCAAAGGGCGAGGTCACGAGGGCCAGTGACCCCATCTGCCAGTCGTGAGAGAGAGTCCAAGGGCACAGCAGAAGCCACGCGTTGAAGACCGGCAGGTACAAGAAGGTCAGCAATCTGTAGAAGGGAAAGAGGAAAGCAAGGTGTAGAGATGTAGTTAGTCAGTGGTTTTGATGTGGTATTGTTTACGGAAATTATGGAGGTTGCGGTTAATTTATTTTTCTTTTTTATCTATTTATCCGTTTCTACTGCTATCATCATTTTCCTCTTTTTATATATTCATCTATTTATCTATTTCTACTGCTATCATATTTTTTCATTTTTTATTTATTTATTTATTTTTTTGTGTGGAAATGTTTAGCTGTTGTGGTTTTGTATCGATGTAGAATGTGGTTGTTGTGGTAGTATGTGGTTGTTGTGGTAGTATGTGGTTGTTGTGGTAGTATGTGGTTGTTGTGGTAGTATGTGGTTCTTACAACATATGCTGAAAGAATATTCATGAGGTAAACTCTACTTACTGGTTATAAGTGGATGTTGTGGTAAGCATTATATAATGAAAGTATGAGGGTGAAACACTCATTCATAGGAAGTATGCATTTATTTATTTTTTTTTTTTTACCTTTCGTTCTCTCATTCATCAAACATATTATCTCCTTTCATCTTAGTATTCTTTCTATCCCCCTCTTCATCATCCTTCCTTTCACTTCAGTGTTTACCTTTTCTTTCTATCTCCTTTACATCACCACCGTCATATATCCTTCCGTCATTTTTATCATCACCACGATTAAAATTATCTCCCAATCATCACATTCTCCTTCGCCCTCCTTTCGTCCCATTATCATAAAAATTATCTATCGCAATTATCTCTCTATTGTTCCAAATATCATCACTGAATCTATTCGTGCTAATTACCCGAGCAATATATCAGACAATGCGTTCACTTTAATGATTGCATTATTATTGCTTTCATTGTAGCTTTAAACATATCATCGACAGTGACTCGGCTGATAAGAATATTAATGGCGCTCCTGATGGCAACAGCGATTAAAATGATTGTGCCTGTTTTGTTTCTTTTCTTTCTTTCTTTCTTTTTCTTTCTTTCTTTCTTTCTTTTTCATACGTTCCATTCTATTTTTTTCCTAATTTCATATCTTTGTTTGTTGATATTTGTTTTGTTTTTCTTTTATTATTATTATTGTTATCAATATTATTACTATTATTGCTATAATTTTTATCCGTATTACTATTATCATCATCATTATCAATACCATTAACATTATTATCATTATTATTATAATCAGTATTACTATTGTTATTAATACTATCATTATCATTGCTTTTCTTATCCTTATTCTTCATATTATCATCACAATCAATATCATCATTGTCATTCATGTTATTGTTATCATTATCACCATTTTTATCATTATCATTATCATCATTGTTACAATACTACATTTATTATTTTCATCATTATTATTATTATTATCATTATTATTATTATTATTATTATTATCATCATTATTATTACTATTAGTAGTAGTAGTATCATTATCATTATTATCATTATCATTATTATCATTATCATTATCATTGTTATCATTATTATTATTATTATTATTGTTGTTATTGTTATTATTATCATTATTATCATTATTACTATAATTATCATTATTCTTATCATTATTATTATTATCTTTATCATTATCATTATTATCATTATCATCATTATCATCCTTATAATTATCGTTATCATTAATATTGTTATTAATAATAATAATAATTATCATTAATACTATTTTTCATTATTACTTCTATCATTATAATTATCATTATTACTGTTATCAATATCACTGTTTTCATTATAATTGTTGATATTATTATTTTCATTATTACTATTATTATTATGATTATCATTATTATCATAATTGCTATTGTTATTGTCATTATTATCATTCTTATCATTAATCATTATTTTCATTAATTGTTATGATTATCTTCATTATCATAACTATCATGATCATGTTGTCATCATCCTCACCATCGTCATCATCTTCCTCCTTATCCTCATCATTATCATTATCAACACCCTTACATCATTATCAACATCATCATTATCATAGTTATTATTATCATCATCATCAGCAGCAGTAGTAGTGTTATTAACTTTTTACATTTTTATTATCAGTATCATGTATATATTCCTCCTATTCCATTTCTATTTCATAGGACAAGAGTACTTATTCAAGTGTAATATCAACACATCCAATAAAAATACGATTATGACATATCTATAATAATAATAGATTTCGAACTCATCACCATAAAAAAATCCAAATTAACATATTGCAAACATGACCAAAAATACCAACAAAATATTACGTCACACTGCAGCATATGCGCGAATCCGGTTGGAAATAGAATCAGCGTGCATTTGCAACCATTTCTGTAAATACTATATCGCAAAACGTGACGAACATGGATATCCCGTTAACTTCGATATAACGACTCGACCGCACGACAACCCGAATTAATTAAGAACATTAGCTAATCAATGTGTTTAGGAGGAAGCAGAACTTATTAAAGGGTATTATGCACTTGGTACACATCTAAGTGCGTGGAGGTCAGGTTATATTTGAAGAAAGTATGTGTATTTAAGTCTTTTTGTTCAGGGATCGATATTATTCAAGGACTCGGGTTTAAACCTTGGAAAGAGAGTAGGCTGTTTTTATTGTGCTGTGTGCGTGTTTGTGTTTTTTTTTGCTTCTTTTTTCTGTTTGTTTG
>NC_091560.1:45210739-45218239 GCF_042767895.1 Penaeus vannamei
CAGAGTGCAATCATGCAGTGATTAGTATCTGCCGTGATGGATAGAGATTTGGCGAAGAGGGGGGGAGGGGGAGGGCATAGCGCAAAAAAATTCGTATTCATTTAGCGTACAGACGGGTTGATACAGATGTATACATATATACAGGCTCATGCGGAAATATACAAACGCACATACACGCACACACACATACACTCACGCACACACGCACACACACCCACGCACACACACGCACGCACACACACAAACACTCACATATACACACATGCACGCGCACACACACGCACACAAACGCATACACATACACACACTCACACACAAATACCCTATTATAAGCGTAAAGTATAACAGCAACACACACACACTGATCATGGAGGCATAAACATGGTAGTCAAGCCAGTTGTTAAATCACGTGATCTACAGACTCCATGGAGACCAAACTCCTAAATTCGTCTTCGGCCAAAGAGCTTCGCCATAAAATCCAAAACGGTTCTCCGAGTTGAATTCGCAGATGTTAAAGCCTTTGCAAAACAAAGGTGAATCGATATGCAAATGTTTGTGTTGAAGAAAAAAAAAAAAATGCCTAACCGATATCGACGCGGGAGTTGCCGGTTAGTCCCTTTTTTCTCGCCCTCCGCTCTCCACCCTCGCCTCTCCTCCTCACCTGTGAATATTATAACTCTGTCACTAAATCAAAAGCAAACGAGAAAAGTTCCCCGGTCGGTGTTTAAGTTGGGGAGGATGTATTTCGTCAATGAGCTGAATTATGGACGAACTTCCAGACCCTTCCGAAGAGCCTGTATCTGAGGAGGGAGATAACAGGTGAGGAGAGGCGGGCCTGCGTGTGAGGGCGGTCGAGCGGGAGATCTGGCCGTGAGGGAAGGAGGGGAAGGCCCGCGCGCTCTTTGTGATTACGTGGTTGAAGTGTGTTGAGTGTGCTAACTTGTCTGGATAAACTTTATGCGTATGAATTTATATATATATATATATATATATATATATATATATATATATATATATATATATATATATATATATATATATATATATATATATACATATATATATGTATATATAAATATATATACATATATATATGTATATATATATATATATATGTACATATATTTTATATATATATATATATATATATATATATATATATATATATATATATATATATATATATATATATATATATATATATATTATATATATATACATATATATATATATATATATATATATATATATATATATATATATATATATATGTATGTAAAACATATGTGTGTGTGTTTGTGTGCGTGTGTAAGCGTGTGTGTACGTGCTTGTGAGCTCGTGTGTGTGTCTATCTGTGTGTGTGTGTGTGTGTGTGTGTGTGTGTATGAATTCATATATATATATATATATATATATATATATATATATATATATATATATATATATATATATATATATAGATATATATATATATATATATATATATATATATATATAAATATATATATATATATATATATATATATATATATATCTGTGTGTGTGTGTGTGTGTGTGACGGATCTGTGTGTGTGTGCATGTGTGTGTGAATGTGTGTGTGTGTGTCTATGTATGTACGTGTGATTGATTTATTTGCGTGTGTTTTCGTATTGCATCGCAGTGCATCGCATTATCGGCAAACCGGTTGCTATTTTTGATCCGGACGCGAACGCATATTGAAAGGGGTCGCGGCGGAGAACAGAGAGGCTCGGAGAGGGTAAACTTACAGAGGAGAGAGAGAGAAAAAAAAAAAAGATTTCGCGGAGAGGGAAACGGACAAAAGGTGGACAGAAATATGCCGCAGAGAATCGGAGAATAGACGACTCAACCAAAGAATAGACGACTCAATGGAAGGGTCGTCCGAATCGACCCACAAGAGAGCACGATACGATTCTTTGGCTCGCAATCATCGGCGATGGTCGAATGCGTGTGTTTTCTGGCTCATTGTTTACCCTTTGACGGACCAGCTCATGACGTCAGCGGTCATGTTATCGTTTGACTGCTTTTTCCGTGTTTTTTATTAATTTTTTTATGTTTATTTATTTATTTAATCTATTTTTTATTTTGTACTTTTGTTTATTTATGTTTTTTTGTCTATCTTTTGTTTTGTATTTTTGTTTATTTATTTTCTTATCTATTTTTTTGTTTTTTTGTTTATTTATGTTTTTTTATCTATTTTCAATATTGTAATTTTGTTTATCTATTTTCTTATCTATTTTTTATTTTGTATATTTGTTTATTTGTATTTTATTGCTTTTTCTTTATTCATTTTTTATCCTAGTCCCCAGATCTGATTCATTAGTTATCACGCAATCTTATCAATAAACCCTGTCTTTAAAATACTCAACCACGAAATAGATAAGAAAAGATTTTCTATAAAAACGAGAGAGACGATCTACTTATTATTATTATAATTATTGTCATTTTTTGCAGATTTATGAATTCTTTCCCCCCTTTTACTCTGTTTTATTTTTTTTCATTAATGTTGATTTCATTTTGCGTTATTTTTTTTTTACTTTTCTTTTTTTCTTTTTTTGCCTCCTTAGCCTCGACTCCCCCTACTCTTAACACAAGTCCTCATTTACTTAATTACTCTACGACTTGTCCCCTTGAGCAGTTACTTTCCTCATTCACAAGTGTCCTCATGAATGCGCCCCTTTCGTAAGTGTCTCTCCCTTTTCCTCTGGCTTCTGTGTCGAATTATCAAAACACAAAAGTGGAGAGGACTGTGCTAGGATCTCGGAAGGGCGAGAGGACTGTGCTAGGATCTCGGAAGGGCGAGGGGACTGTGCTAGGATCTTGGAAGGGCGAGAGGACTGTGCTAGGATCTCGGAAGGGCGAGAGGACTGTGCTAGGATCTCGGAAGGGCGAGGGGACTGTGCTAGGATCTTGGAAGGGCGAGAGGACTGTGCTAGGATCTCGGAAGGGCGAGAGGACTGTGCTAGGATCTTGGAAGGACGAGAGGACTGTGCTAGGATCTCGGAAGGGCGAGAGGACTGTGCTAGGATCTCGGAAGGGCGAGAGGACTGTGCTAGGATCTTGGAAGGGCGAGAGGACTGTGCTAGGATCTCGGAAGGGCGAGAGGACTGTGCTAGGATCTCGGAAGGGCGAGAGGACTGTGCTAGGATCTTAGAAGGGCGAGAGGACTGTGCTAGGATCTTGGAAGGGCGAGAGGACTGTGCTAGGATCTCGGAAGGGCGAGAGGACTGTGCTAGGATCTTGGAAGGGCGAGAGGACTGTGCTAGGATCTTGGAAGGTCGAGAGGACTGTGCTAGGATCTCGGAAGGGCGAGAGGACTGTGCTAGGATCTTGGAAGGGCGAGGGGACTGTGCTAGGATCTTGGAAGGTCGAGAGGACTGTGCTAGGATCTTGGAAGGGCGAGAGGACTGTGCTAGGATCTTGGAAGGGCGAGAGGACTGTGCTAGGATCTTGGAAGGGCGAGAGGACTGTGCTAGGATCTCGGAAGGTCGAGAGGACTGTGCTAGGATCTTGGAAGGTCGAGAGGACTGTGCTAGGATCTCGGAAGGTCGAGAGGACTGTGCTAGGATCTCGGAAGGGCGAGAGGACTGTGCTAGGATCTTGGAAGGTCGAGGGGACTGTGCTAGGATCTCGGAAGGGCGAGAGGACTGTGCTAGGATCTTGGAAGGGCGAGAGGACTGTGCTAGGATCTTGGAAGGTCGAGAGGACTGTGCTAGGATCTTGGAAGGTCGAGAGGACTGTGCTAGGATCTCGGAAGGGCGAGAGGACTGTGCTAGGATCTCGGAAGGGCGAGAGGACTGTGCTAGGATCTTGGAAGGTCGAGAGGACTGTGCTAGGATCTTGGAAGGGCGAGAGGACTGTGCTAGGATCTTAGAAGGTCGAGAGGACTGTGCTAGGATCTTGGAAGGTCGAGAGGACTGTGCTAGGATCTTGGAAGGGCGAGAGGACTGTGCTAGGATCTTGGAAGGGCGAGAGGACTGTGCTAGGATCTCGGAAGGTCGAGAGGACTGTGCTAGGATCTTGGAAGGTCGAGAGGACTGTGCTAGGATCTTGGAAGGGCGAGAGGACTGTGCTAGGATCTTGGAAGGGCGAGAGGACTGTGCTAGGATCTTGGAAGGGCGAGAGGACTGTGCTAGGATCTCGGAAGGGCGAGAGGACTGTGCTAGGATCTCGGAAGGGCGAGAGGACTGTGCTAGGATCTTGGAAGGGCGAGAGGACTGTGCTAGGATCTTAGAAGGGCGAGAGGACTGTGCTAGGATCTTGGAAGGGCGAGAGGACTGTGCTAGGATCTTGGAAGGGCGAGAGGACTGTGCTAGGATCTCGGAAGGGCGAGAGGACTGTGCTAGGATCTCGGAAGGGCGAGAGGACTGTGCTAGGATCTCGGAAGGGCGAGAGGACTGTGCTAGGATCTTGGAAGGGCGAGAGGACTGTGCTAGGATCTCGGAAGGGCGAGGGGACTGTGCTAGGATCTCGGAAGGGCGAGAGGACTGTGCTAGGATCTCGGAAGGGCGAGAGGACTGTGCTAGGATCTCGGAAGGGCGAGAGGACTGTGCTAGGATCTCGGAAGGGCGAGAGGACTGTGCTAGGATCTCGGAAGGGCGAGAGGACTGTGCTAGGATCTTGGAAGGGCGAGAGGACTGTGCTAGGATCTCGGAAGGGCGAGGGGACTGTGCTAGGATCTCGGAAGGGCGAGAGGACTGTGCTAGGATCTCGGAAGGGCGAGAGGACTGTGCTAGGATCTCGGAAGGGCGAGAGGACTGTGCTAGGATCTCGGAAGGGCGAGAGGACTGTGCTAGGATCTCGGAAGGGCGAGAGGACTGTGCTAGGATCTTGGAAGGGCGAGAGGACTGTGCTAGGATCTCGGAAGGGCGAGAGGACTGTGCTAGGATCTCGGAAGGGCGAGAGGACTGTGCTAGGATCTTGGAAGGGCGAGAGGACTGTGCTAGGATCTCGGAAGGGCGAGAGGACTGTGCTAGGATCTCGGAAGGGCGAGAGGACTGTGCTAGGATCTCGGAAGGGCGAGAGGACTGTGCTAGGATCTCGGAAGGGCGAGAGGACTGTGCTAGGATCTCGGAAGGGCGAGAGGACTGTGCTAGGATCTCGGAAGGGCGAGAGGACTGTGCTAGGATCTTGGAAGGGCGAGAGGACTGTGCTAGGATCTCGGAAGGGCGAGAGGACTGTGCTAGGATCTTGGAAGGGCGAGAGGACTGTGCTAGGATCTCGGAAGGGCGAGAGGACTGTGCTAGGATCTCGGAAGGGCGAGAGGACTGTGCTAGGATCTCGGAAGGGCGAGGGGACTGTGCTAGGATCTCGGAAGGGCGAGGGGACTGTGCTAGGATCTCGGAAGGGCGAGAGGACTGTGCTAGGATCTTGGAAGGGCGAGAGGACTGTGCTAGGATCTTGGAAGGGCGAGAGGACTGTGCTAGGATCTTGGAAGGGCGAGAGGACTGTGCTAGGATCTCGGAAGGGCGACAGGACTGTGCTAGGATCTTGGAAGGGCGAGAGGACTGTGCTAGGATCTCGGAAGGGCGAGAGGACTGTGCTAGGATCTCGGAAGGGCGAGAGGACTGTGCTAGGATCTTGGAAGGGCGAGAGGACTGTGCTAGGATCTTGGAAGGGCGAGAGGACTGTGTTAGGATCTTGGAAGGGCGAGAGGACTGTGCTAGGATCTTGGAAGGGCGAGAGGACTGTGCTAGGATCTCGGAAGGGCGAGAGGACTGTGCTAGGATCTTGGAAGGGCGAGAGGACTGTGCTAGGATCTTGGAAGGGCGAGAGGACTGTGCTAGGATCTTGGAAGGGCGAGAGGACTGTGCTAGGATCTCAGAAGGGCGAGAGGACTGTGCTAGGATCTTAGAAGGGCGAGAGGACTGTGCTAGGATCTTGGAAGGGCGAGAGGACTGTGCTAGGATCTCGGAAGGTCGAGAGGACTGTGCTAGGATCTTAGAAGGGCGAGAGGACTGTGCTAGGATCTTAGAAGGGCGAGAGGACTGTGCTAGGATCTTGGAAGGGCGAGAGGACTGTGCTAGGATCTCGGAAGGTCGAGAGGACTGTGCTAGGATCTTAGAAGGGCGAGAGGACTGTGCTAGGATCTTAGAAGGGCGAGAGGACTGTGCTAGGATCTCGGAAGGGCGAGAGGACTGTGCTAGGATCTCGGAAGGGCGAGAGGACTGTGCTAGGATCTTGGAAGGGCGAGAGGACTGTGCTAGGATCTCGGAAGGGCGAGAGGACTGTGCTAGGATCTTGGAAGGGCGAGAGGACTGTGCTAGGATCTCGGAAGGGCGAGAGGACTGTGCTAGGATCTTGGAAGGGCGAGAGGACTGTGCTAGGATCTCGGAAGGGCGAGAGGACTGTGCTAGGATCTTAGAAGGGCGAGAGGACTGTGCTAGGATCTCGGAAGGGCGAGAGGACTGTGCTAGGATCTCGGAAGGGCGAGAGGACTGTGCTAGGATCTTGGAAGGGCGAGGGGACTGTGCTAGGATCTCGGAAGGGCGAGAGGACTGTGCTAGGATCTTGGAAGGGCGAGAGGACTGTGCTAGGATCTCGGAAGGGCGAGAGGACTGTGCTAGGATCTTGGAAGGGCGAGAGGACTGTGCTAGGATCTCGGAAGGGCGAGAGGACTGTGCTAGGATCTTGGAAGGGCGAGAGGACTGTGCTAGGATCTTGGAAGGGCGAGAGGACTGTGCTAGGATCTCGGAAGGGCGAGAGGACTGTGCTAGGATCTTGGAAGGGCGAGAGGACTGTGCTAGGATCTTGGAAGGGCGAGAGGACTGTGCTAGGATCTCGGAAGGGCGAGAGGACTGTGCTAGGATCTTGGAAGGGCGAGAGGACTGTGCTAGGATCTCGGAAGGGCGAGAGGACTGTGCTAGGATCTCGGAAGGGCGAGAGGACTGTGCTAGGATCTTGGAAGGGCGAGAGGACTGTGCTAGGATCTCGGAAGGGCGAGGGGACTGTGCTAGGATCTTGGAAGGGCGAGAGGACTGTGCTAGGATCTCGGAAGGGCGAGAGGACTGTGCTAGGATCTCGGAAGGGCGAGAGGACTGTGCTAGGATCTCGGAAGGGCGAGAGGACTGTGCTAGGATCTTAGAAGGGCGAGAGGACTGTGCTAGGATCTCGGAAGGGCGAGAGGACTGTGCTAGGATCTCGGAAGGGCGAGAGGACTGTGCTAGGATCTCGGAAGGGCGAGAGGACTGTGCTAGGATCTCGGAAGGGCGAGAGGACTGTGCTAGGATCTTGGAAGGGCGAGAGGACTGTGCTAGGATCTCGGAAGGGCGAGAGGACTGTGCTAGGATCTTGGAAGGGCGAGAGGACTGTGCTAGGATCTTGGAAGGGCGAGAGGACTGTGCTAGGATCTTGGAAGGGCGAGAGGACTGTGCTAGGATCTCGGAAGGGCGAGAGGACTGTGCTAGGATCTTGGAAGGGCGAGAGGACTGTGCTAGGATCTCGGAAGGGCGAGAGGACTGTGCTAGGATCTTGGAAGGGCGA
>NC_091560.1:45253239-45258239 GCF_042767895.1 Penaeus vannamei
GCTCCGTTGGCAGAAGGCAGACTGGCTGACAAGGAACGGAAGGCAAGGGGGAGGGCTGGGGGGAGGGGTAAAGGGGGGGTAAGGGAGGGGTTAGGGGGGGTAGGGAGGGGTATGAGGATTAGGGAGGGGTAGGGGGGCAGGGAGGGATTAGGAGGGGGAGTGAGGGTAGGGAGGGGTTGGAGGGGGGGAGCAGGGAGGGGTTGGGGAGAGGTTAGGGGAGGTCATGGTAGCAGTAGGAGGGTCAGGGAGGGGTATGAGGATCACGGAGGGGTTAGGGAGAGGTCAGGGGAGGTCATAGTGGGGGTATGAGGATCACGGAGGGGTCAGGGAGGAGGTAGAGGTTTAGAGAAGGTTAGTGGGAGGATTTACCAAGATAAGGAGGGGGGTAGGGTAGGATATAGAGAAAAGAGAGGAGAGAAAAGGGAGGGGATTGAGAGATTGAGGGATTGAGGATAAGAAAGGGGGAGAACAAGAAAGGGACATAGGAAGAAATACAGAGTGATAAGGGAGGGGGATAAGTAAAGATAAGGAAGAAACGGAGAGAGGATCGAAAAGAGAGAGACAGGAGGATATATACATAAAAAAGATGAGAATCAGAAGAATTAGAAAAAACAAAAAAAACAATGCCAATCCTCAAGTAAATCTACCACCGAGATGGACATTGTTGTATTTACCAGTGCTATAAAGGCCAATTTCCTCTGTGCATTAGGGACACTACACAAATATTGCTTTATGAAACAAGGTCATTTATAAATCATATATCTCCAAGTATGACTGATTGTAATAATTTTGAAGAAATAGTAAGATATGTATTTGCCAAAGTTATCTATTTATTATCATTATAGTTTTCTTGAAGTTATCTTGACATTTATTTTTGCATTCAATTGATACTACCGTTAAAGATAGAGAGAGAAAAAAACGAAATATGTGTGTATTACAGGATTGTCATAAGAAATTCATATTTGTTAATCTAAATTTTCAAAGCCAGTTTTATATTGAAACCATAAAATGACATACCAAAATATAAATTGAATAAAAGGACACGGTCTAAACGTCAATGAACAGAACGAAAAATAACCCCCCAAAAAACATGAGAAAGAAACCGAAAGACAGAGAAAGCAAAAAGCAACCGACAAGAAGAGAAGAGGAGGTAGAGACCGAAAGAAAGACAGAGAAAGCAAAAAGCAACCGACAAGAAGAGAAGAGAAGGTAGAGGGACCAAGGACCACCTCGCGACTCAGTCCTCGGGAGTGGCTGTCTGGCTGGACACAGAGTCCTTCGCCGTCGAGACTGAATAATGTAGAGTCCAAGAGTACTTTTCCTGAGATCCCGTCCCTCTGACTCACTGCAATGATTATTCACTTCGGTTTAAATTCCTCTTTTGCTTGCTTCTTGGCGGGGGGGGGGGGGTTATTTTAGCTTGTCTGAGGAGACGGGTTGGTGGGTGCTTGGTGTGTGTGCATATATATATATATATATATATATATATATATATATATATATATATATATATATATATATATATATATATATATATATATATATATATATATATATATATATATATATATATATATATATATACACACACAGACACACCCACACACACACACACACACACAGATATGTATATATGCATATGTATATATATGTGCTTTTCTATCTATTTATTTGTTCAATCATTTCTCTATCTGTATTTCTATCTATCTCGGCTTCTATACATATAACAACACACTCAAACAAGCATACACACTCCTGCACAAACACACACACACACACACACACACACACACACACACACACACACACACGCACGCACGCACGCACGCACGCACGCACGCACACACACACGCACGCACGCACGCACGCACGCACGCAAACCTTACTTACACCTTTTATTTACCCTTGGTCCGTCACTCGACCTTCCACGGGATTACCCTATGTAAACATTTCCTGTACACTCCACATGCTCCTCTCTCGACAGGCCTCTCCTTCTCTTTCTCTCCTGTCCTTCAAAACCCTTCTTGGAAAAAGGCCTCTTGCCTTCCTCTTCTGTTCTGCTTTCCTCTCATCTCTCCACTTCTCTATTCAACCATTCCTTCTCTCCTCTCTTCCCCCCTCGAAAGATTTTTCATTTTTGTTTTCTCTCTCGTTCAGGTACTTTCCAGACATCTTGGTCGCAGTGGGGGTTTGTTTTGTCTTATTTTCTCCGGCTTCTCCAAGTACAGTGGCTTGGTTCATGCCTGTACTTACAGAATTCAACCCACGCCATTGAAACAGTTTTCTGCAGATGTGCAATAATATTCCATATAACTTGTACATTCTAAATCTTTCCAGTAAAACACTTGGATTGTCATGGATTTCAACATTTTTATTTTATCATTGGATTATTACTAATGGATTCTAGAACGATATTTAAGTATTGTATTTCATTCTAACTACACATATTCCTAGTGTATTATTCACATAATTCAATGATTTTATTCACTCCAGAATTCTTCAGTTTACCATTAAGTACCAATCAATAAAAAAAAAAAAATCCGGTGTTCTTTTCACTTCTAAGTAGTACTCCACAACCATGCATTCACAATATTAATGGAATCGAATCCTCCACTTCACCATCAAAGAATAACACTATTCCATAACATATCACCATTTCCTTGCATATCTTTCCACTTATAGTCCTCAGTCTCATTCATATACGACTTTAACGGACACAATCCTCTTTATTTTACCATTAAGGCTAACTCACTGCCATGTACTCAGTAGCCCCCGATATAAACCGTAATGAACGCCTTCCATCCCCAATTATTATCAAGTAAACACATAACCCAAAAGCGACCATATGTCACTCCGCGCCATAACACACGAAATGGGTCTAAATTCTTTCCTAATTCACGTTAATAACTGTTATTATGCGCGCTCGTTGTCAAGGTGAGTTGTGGGATATTTCAATGTTTTCTCTCTCATTTCTTTGGTGTGTGTTTGGTCGTATGTGATTGCTGTTCTGGTGTTATTATTCATTATTATTATAGTTATCATTATTATGAACATTATCATTATTGCTATTAGTAGCAGTAGTATTAATATTCTTAGTACTGCTATTATGATTTTTATCATTTCTCTTATCATTACTATATTTATCATCGTTCTTATTCTTTTATTACCATCATACTTATTGATATCATTAATATCATTAGTGTCATTATCATTATCATCATTATAATTACTATTTTCATTACTGTTATTACCATTATTACTATTATCATTGCTATTATTCTCACTATTATTGGCATCATTATTACTAACATTACAATCACTGTAATCATTACTATCATTATCATCATAATCATCATTATAATCATCATCCTCATCCTTACCATCATCACATCATCACTATTCTAAATAATTCTTCTCTCTTCAACATGGTCTCTCAGTGTCTTGTAATACATACCTTCTTATTATTCTTATTATCTTTACTAATCACGTGATATTGCATTTATTCGTCTTTTATTATCTATCGTTTACTCCGATTCTATTCTATTGTTCGATTCTCCCGGATATGTTATTTTTTTCGTGTTATTTCCTCTACGATTTTTTATTTTTTATTTTTCAGTTCTTGTCAGTTCTGCATATCATCGAATCGTACTTGAAAATTAATGATGCTTATACCATTTCCTCTTCCTGTTCAGCAGCAAATATGATTCTGTTTTATTTTTCAACTCTTTATTTCTCTGTTTCTTTTTTTCTCTCTTTTTCTCTCTCTCTATGTGTGTGTGTGTTTCTCTCTCTCTAACTATATATCTCTAACTCTCTCTCTCTCTTACACACACACACACACACACACACATACATACATACATACATACATACATACATACATACATACATACATACATACATACACACACACACACACACACACACACACATACACACACACACACACACACATACACATACGCACACACACACACACACACACACATACACTTCGTACCTCAGAGTTAATCTCCATTTCATTTCCTTGACTTAAAAAAAGAAAAAAAAAAAAAATTGAACTTCATTACGAAGCGAACATCAATATAATTTCCAGAATTCAGCGTTATTTCTCTTTGGAATTATTAGCATAATCAGTTTCCTTTTAAATTTCTGTCTTCTTTAGCGGATTTTGCTCCAGGCGCATTCGTCCTCTGGTTCTTCAATAAATTCTATTACATTTTTATATCACATTACATCGACTTTCACAACACACGTAAGATTTTTTTTTTCGTTCTTTTTTTATGTATGTCAACTAAACTTCATTTGGGATCCTGATGTATCTGATTTTTTATCTGTATTCTCTCTCTCTCTCTCTCTCTCTCTCTCTCTCTCTCTCTCTCTCTCTCTCTCTCTTTCTCTTTCTCTTTCCCTCCCTCCCTCCCTCCCTCTCTCTCTCTCCCTCCCTCCCTCTCTCTCTCTCTCTCTCTCTCTCTCTCCCTCTCCCTCCCTCTCTCTCTCTCTCTGTCTCTCTCTCTTTCTCTCTCTGTCTGTCTGTCTGTCTGTGTCTGTCTCTGTCTCTGTCTCTGTCTCTGTCTCTCTCTCTCTCTCTCTCTGTCTCTCTCTCTCTCTCTCTCTCTCTCTGTCTTTCTCTCTCTCTCTCTCTCTCTCTCTCTCTCTCTCTCCCACCCATTCATTCCTTTTTTATATGTCACCTAAACTTCACTCGAGAGTCTGATATATCCGATATTTTTTCTCCTCTCTCTCTCTCTCTCTCTCTCTCTTTTCCTCTTCTTCTGCAAGGGCTTTTCAGAGACTTCCCTGAGACCTTAACTTCCATGCACGTTTTCAACATGTCTCCTGAAACGCTTATTTTGTCCTTCTTGGTTTTAGCTTCCACTGGGACAAGGCCTTCTATTATTTTATTGTGTTTCGGGTCTTTCTCCTTTCATTCTAACTTCTTTTTGTGTGGTTTCGAGATTTTCCCGGCAAGCAAGCTGTTTTTTTGTTTTTCTTTTGGT
>NC_091560.1:45268239-45273239 GCF_042767895.1 Penaeus vannamei
CCCTTCCCCACCTGTCTCCCCTCCCTTCCCCACCTGTCTCCCCTCCCTTCCCCACCTCTCTCCCCTCCCTTCCCCACCTGTCTCCCCTCCCTTCCCCACCTGTCTCCCCTCCCTTCCCTACCTCTCTCCCCTCCCTTCCCCACCTCTCTCCCCTCCCTTCCCCACCTCTCTCCCCTCCCTTCCCCACCTCTCTCCCCTCCCTTCCCCACCTGTCTCCCCTCCCTTCCCCACCTGTCTCCCCTCCCTTCCCCACCTCTCTCCCCTCCCTTCCCCACCTGTCTCCCCTCCCTTCCCCACCTGTCTCCCCTCCCTTCCCCACCTCTCTCCCCTCCCTTCCCCACCTGTCTCCCCTCCCTTCCCCACCTCTCTCCCCTCCCTTCCCCACCTCTCTCCCCCCCCTTCCCCACCTGTCTCCCCTCCCTTCCCTACCTCTCTCCCCTCCCTTCCCCTCCTCTCTCCCCCCCCTTCCCCATGCCCTCTTCTCCCTCTCCCCTCCCTTCCCCTCCTCTCTCCTCCCCCCTTCCCCACCTGTCTCCCCTCCCTTCCCCACCTGTCTCCCCTCCCTTCCCCACCTCTCTCCCCTCCCTTCCCCACCTCTCTCCCCTCCCTTCCCCACCTGTCTCCCCTCCCTTCCCTACCTCTCTCCCCTCCCTTCCCCACCTCTCTCCCCTCCCTTCCCCACCTGTCTCCCCTCCCTTCCCCACCTGTCTCCCCTCCCTTCCCCACCTCTCTCCCCTCCCTTCCCCACCTGTCTCCCCTCCCTTCCCTACCTCTCTCCCCTCCCTTCCCCACCTGTCTCCCCTCCCTTCCCCACCTCTCTCCCCTCCCTTCCCCACCTGTCTCCCCTCCCTTCCCCACCTCTCTCCCCTCCCTTCCCCACCTGTCTCCCCTCCCTTCCCCACCTGTCTCCCCTCCCTTCCCCACCTCTCTCCCCTCCCTTCCCCACCTGTCTCCCCTCCCTTCCCTACCTCTCTCCCCTCCCTTCCCTACCTCTCTCCCCGCCCTTCCCCACCTGTCCGATTCCCATCGCCCTCCGTCCGACAAACTAATAATGAAGAGAGGGAGAATATGTATTTCCGTTTGGTTTCTCTCCCTGCATTCCCCTTCGCTCAAGCAGCTAATGAATTGAAGGTCGTTTGTCTGTGAAATTTATGTGGTGCTTATGTTTGCGTTGTGGTTTCCTGGGGCAGTCTGTCTTGTTTCTGTTGAATCAGGGTGGGCCATTTGGCAGTGATCGAAGGCGTGTCCGTGTGGGGTTGTTTGTTTGGGTTTGTGTTTGTTTGTGTGTTTGTTTGTGTTTGTGTGTGTGTTTGTTTGTTTGTGTTTGTGTGTGTTTTTGTGTTTGTGTGTGTGTGTGTTTGTGTGTGTGTTTGTGTGTATGTGTTTATGTGTGTGTTTTTGTTTGTTTGTGTGTGTGTTTGTGTATGTATGGGTTTGTGTTTGTGTGAGTGTGTGTGTGTGCGTGTGTGTGTATGCGTGCAAGGGGTTCTACATATGAATAATGTTTATTTAGTTTATATAGTTGTTTGTTTTTTATCTGTTGTCTCTCGTGGGCATTATTTTAGTGTAGCCTTTTACATTTTTCAAAAATAGTGCATTTACTTGGTCAGCCATGAGGAACATCCGCGCTCGCAAAACCACATGCATGAAACTCATACATATTTACAAGCATGTGTGTGTGTGTGTACAATATATATATATATATAGATAGATAGATATAGATATAGATATAGACATATAGATATATAGATATATAGATATAGATATAGACATATAGATATATAGATATATAGATATAGATATATATTTATACACACACGCGCACACACACACACATACACACACACACACACACACACACACATATATATATATATATATATATATATATATATATATATATATATATATATATATATATATATATATATATATATATATATATATATATATATATACTATAACACATACCCACACACATTTGTAGGCGTACATTTCCATACTCACACAAACCTTTACATACAGACCCACATACCCACACACACCTGTTGAAAGAAACACACTCACCCAAACATACCTATAGAAACAAACCCCAAATACCCACACGCGGAAGACTACACAGACATTCAGACCAATTAAACTACCACAGCCTAGTCGGAAACTTTAAACTAAAACCAATTTAAAGAGAACAGAATACAAAGGGTTTACTGAAGGTTCCAATTCTATACGTTGGGTCCAGTTCAAGGTTACAGAAGGAAGAAAGTACTTGTGTTTCTAACGTGTGTCTTCAAGGAGACACACGGTCATAATGATGATGGAATTTTTTATAGTGATGATAGGAATGATATGAACGATGCTGTTGCTACTTCTGCTACAGTTAATACTATTACTGCTGCTGCTACTTATGCTTCTGCGACTATTTTTGTTAATGCTGCTACTACTACTTCTGTTGCTGCCACTGCTACTACTACAACTATTGCTACTACTACTACTACTACGACTGATACTACTACTACTACTACAACTATTACTATTACTACTAACACGACTGATACTACTACTACTATTACTCCCACCGCCACTGCTATTACTTCTACTTCTACTGCTACTACAACTATCAGTACTCCTATTACTACGATTGCTACTACTTCTACTACTACTATGTCTGCTGGTAAGGTTACTGTCAATAAAAAGGAGAGTAAAATAATCATGAATAATCATAATGACAACAACAACAACAATAATAATGCTGATGATGATGATTAGAAAAGTAGTAAAAGAGACAGGGACAGAAATACTCCTTATCTCGTCGTCTTTGCTGTCCATTTCCTTCTTCTATTACTTCTCTACATTCCTTCTCCCTCTTCTTTCTCTCCATCGACCTCCATTTACCCTTCCTCTTCCTTCTCAACATTCCTTCTCCCTCTTCTTTCTCTCCGCTGTCCTTCCATCTCCCCTTCCTCTTCCTTCTCCCCATCCTCCTTCTTCTCCTCATCTTTCACTCTCTCCTTCTCCCTCCTCTTCCTCCATCTCCCCTTCCTTCTTCTTCTCCCTATCGCCCAGCTTCCTCCCCTCGCTCCTTATCCTCTCTCCATTTCCTCCTCCATATCCTCTCTTTCCTTTCCCCCTATCCTTCACCCTCTCCCCATCCCCCTCCATCTCAACCTCCCTCTCCTCTATCCCTCTCCCCATCCCCCTCTCCCCCTCCTCCACCCCATCCCCCTCCCCCATTCCCTTCCCCCTCCAACACCCCTTCCCCACCCCCACCCCCAAGCACTATCAGCCGAAGCAAGCCCCCAGATGCAAACCCCAGACCCTTGCTTCGCCGCGTTGTGTAAATTCTCCCCGCATTCGGTTTGTTACTTGCCTAATGAATAAATGCGAAGGGGGACCTTTCGAGGCCGGTCTTCGTCTGCGGTCTTTGTTTCGGCTTCCGTGTCAAGGCTGACTCACTTACGGGATTACATTCATGTATGCATATGTATGTCGCTGCGTATGTGGATATATGTCTATGTGAATATATGTGTATATGCATGCATATGTATGTGTACACACACACACACACACACACACACACACACACACACACACACACGCACAGAGAGAGAGAGAGAGACAGAGAGAGACAAAGAAAGAGCCTTTAGAAAGAAAGCGAGAGAGACAAAGAGAGAGACAGAGAAAGAGACAGAAAGAAAGAGACAAAGAGAGAGACAGAGAAAGAGACAGAAAGAAAGAGACAAAGAGAGAGACAGAGAAAGAGACAGAAAGAAACAGACAAAGAGAGAGACAGAGAAAGAGACAGAAAGAAAGCGAGAGAGACAAAGAGAGAGACAGAGACATTCAATCACTCTGTTTATGCCAACACGAAAGCATCGACGCCCTGGACCCCCTCTCGAACCCACATAAAACCCCTTGTTTAACGGCCCCCCCGAGAAGGCTCCCTTACCCCCCACCCCCCACCCCTACCCCTACCCCCTCTCAGAGCCCTACCCCCCACCCCCACCCCTACCCCCCCTCCCAGAGCCCTCGCGTCTCCTATCATCCGCCACAACAGGAGCGTATGCGTCCCACAGGAGAGGAAAAGGGACTTACTATTGCGTCCCCTAAAAAAGAGTTTGTTAAGTCTAATAAAAGCCAGGGGGAAGACGTTTGGTGTTCGCCCAAGAAAATCCTACGGAGGAGAGAGAGAGAGTTCTTGGATTCTTTCTCATCCTTCTGGGAGTCTTTGGGCTGCGGTTGGATTCTGCGATATCCTCTCCCATGCCCCTCTCTCCATCCTACCCTCCCCCCTATAACCCTCTCTCCGTCCAACCCTCCCCCACCCCATACCCCTCTCTCCGTCCTATCCTCCCCCATGCCCCTCTCTCCGTCCTACCCTCCCCTCCCCCCCATGCCCCTCTCTCCATCCTCACCCTCCCCCTATGCCCCCTCTCTCCATCCTACCCTCCCCCTCCCATACCCTTCTTTCCATCCTACCCTACCCCACCCCCATGCCCCTCTCTCCATCCTACCCTCCCCCATGCCCCTCTCTACATCCTATCCTCCCCCCCTCATACCCCTCTCTCCGTCCTACCCTCCCCTCCATACCCCTCTCTCCATCCTACCCTCACCCCCATACCCCTCTCTCCCGTCCCTACCCTCCCTCCCCCATACTTCTCTTCTCTCCGTCCTACCCTCCCTCCCCCATACACCTCTCTCCATCCTATCCTCCCCCATACCCCTCTCTCCATCCTACCCTCCCCCCCATACCCCTCTCTCCATCCTACTCCCTCCCCCCACCCATATCCCTCTCTCCATCCTACCCTCCCCCCATACCCCTCTCTCCATCCTAACTCTCACCTCCCCCATACCCCTCTCTCCATCCTACTCCTCCCCCCCATACCCCTCTCTCCATCATACCCCTCTCCCCCACCCCATATCCCTCTCTCCATCCTACCCTCCCCCCCATACCCTCTCTCTCTCCGTCCTACTCTCCCCCACCCATACTTCCCTCTCTCTCA
>NC_091560.1:45278239-45280739 GCF_042767895.1 Penaeus vannamei
TCTCTCTCTCTCTCTCTCTCTCTCTCTCTCTCTAGCATTCTCACTCTCTCTCTCTCTCTCTCTCTCTCTATCTCTATATCTATCTCCCTCTCTCTTTCTCTTTCTCTTGACCTTTTTATCAGTTAATCTATCTGTGGATTTTTCCTCTTATTGTAAGGTTTTTCTTTGTTATCTCTATTTCTCTCTTTCTCTTGCATTTACTTTCTTTCTTCAGGAGGAAGGAAGGTAAAGAAAAGAGAAACATAGGAAGAAAGGGAGAGGGAGATAAAGGAGAGAGGGGGAGAAAACGTAAGGAAAGAGAGGGATGAGAGAAGCTAAGAAATGAAGAGAGGAGAGGAAGGACGTAGAGAGAAAGAGATAAAGGACGTGCGGGGGAGACGCAAGAGGAGTAGAAAACGTGCAGTAAAAAGGGGACTGAGAGAGAGAGAGAGAGAGAGAGAGAGAGAGAGAGAGAGAGAGAGAGAGAGAGAGAGAGAGAGAGAGAGAGAGAGAGAGAGAGAGAGAGAGAGAGAGAGAAAGAAAGATCGAGATAGATAGAGAGAGAGAGACAGAGACAGACAAACAAACAGACAGACTATCAGACAGAAAGAGAGAAAGGTAAAGGAAAGGAGAGAGAAGCGAAGCGAAAGGAATGAGGGGAAAGGTACCGAGGGAAAAAAGAGAGAGAGGAAAAGAGCGAGGGGGAGAGTGGGTAAGAGGCGAGAGAGAGAGGGGGGCAAGGGACGGATGGAAAAAAAAGGGTTAAACCCCCAGGGGGCAAAAGATGCTAGCAAAAACGGCAGGGAACGTTTCCCGTGAGGTGCTCAGCCCCGTTTCTGAGTCGGGGGATTCTTAAAGACGGGAAGTGAGCCCGCGAAATCTTTATTCCTTTTTCCTCCTCCCCTTCTCTCTCTCTCTCCTTCTCTGTCTGTCTGTCTGGTTCTTTCTTCTCTCTCTCTCTCTGTCCCTGTCTATCTTTTTCTGTCTGTCTCTGTCTCTGTCTGTATGTCTCTCTGTCTGTCTCTCTCTCTGTCTGTCTCTCTCTCTCTTTCTCTCTCTCTCTCTCTCTCTGTCTGTCTCTGTCTGTCTGTCTCTGTCTCTCTGTCTGTCTGTCTCTGTCTCTCTCTCTCTCTCTCTCTCTCTCTCTCTCTCTCTCTCTCTCTCTCTCTCTCTCTCTCTCTCTCTCTCTCTCTCTCTCTCTCTCTCTCTCTCTCTCTCTCTCTCTCTCTCTCTCTCTCTCTATATATATATATATATATATATATATATATATATATATATATATAAATGTGTGTGTGTGTGTGTGTATGTATGTATGTATGTATGTGTTTGTATACATCTCTGTAGGAAAAATGAAAGAGAGAAGAAAGTCTCAAAGGAAGAAAGGATCGATGACTAAAGGAAACCAAGAATAAACGAAGGGAAGAGAGACGCAGAGAGAGAGAGAGTTGACGAAAGAAGAAGAAGAAAAAAAAGACGAAAGCGAAAAATGGATAAACAAGGAGAAAGGAGAGAATAAAACACGAAAAGAAAGATGAACAAAGATTCTGAATAAAAGGAAAGGAAAAGAAGTAGAACACAATAAACGAGGGAAACAAGGATAATGTTGATAAAAGATGGAAACACAAAGGAGGAGGAAAGGACTAAAGGAAGTGGAAACAGGGGCGAGGGAGAAACAGAAAGCATAGGATAAGCGAAAGAGGAAGAGAGGCCGAGAAATAAATGAAAAGAGAAGAGAGAGAGTGTGCAAATGGAAGGAGAAGAAAGTTAGATAAAAGAGGAGAGCGAAAATACAAAAGAAGAGAAAAGAAAAAGAAAATAAGGGAAAGTGGAGAGAAATAAGCGAAAAAGAAAGAGAAGCGATAAAAAGACAAAAAATGGGGAGCAGAGAAGAAACCGCAAAAATAGAAGAAGAAAAAGAAAAAGAGGAACCAGAAAGAACAGAAGAAAAGAAGAAATAGAAGAAGCAACAAATAAAAAAAATCAAAGAAAGAAAAAAAATACGTAAGATAAAGAGAAAGAAAGCCCCCCCCCCCCAAAAAAAAAAAAATAGAACATAGGAGAAGAGAAGAGACCAAGAAGAAGAGGAAGAAGAAGGACTAGAGGAAGGAATAAGAGAAAAGTGAGAAAGAAGATAAGATTGAACCGTTCCAGTGCACTACGGATTTTTATGGAGCGAAAGGGAAGCCAAAGTCCCAGTCGACTGTGTAAGAAAAACTTGTAAGATGTATAAGTAAGACTTGTAAGTAATGTAAGTAAGGTTTGTGAGTGATGTAAGTAAGGTTTGAGAGTGATAATGGTAAGGCTTGTAAGTGATGTAAGTAAGGTTTGTGAGTGATAATAGTAAGGCTTGTAAGTGATGTAAGTAAGGCTTGTAAGTAATGTAAGAAAAACTTGTAAGACGTATAAGTAAGACTTGTAAGTAATGTAAGTAAGGTTTGTGAGTGATGTAAGCGGGGACTGTAAGTGATGTAAGAAAAACTTGCAAGATGTATAAGTAACGTTTGTAAGTAATGCAAGT
>NC_091560.1:45303239-45305739 GCF_042767895.1 Penaeus vannamei
GGTCTGTTGTCATCGGAATGGGAAGTCTTAGATAATACAGATGGTGCGAACTGGTAAGGATCACATTCATTTGGTACGTACATATAGCATATATGCGGAGAAATTTATATATCTATCCGTTTATAAATCTAGATCTGTGTTTACATCTGCATTTATGTAAATATATCTATATTCATCATCTACACATATATATCTTTATACACACACATGGCTGTTTGTTTGTATGCATACATACATACATACACATGTGTTGAGATCTTTATATATATATATATATATATATATATATATATATATATGTTGAGATCTTTATTTATTTAAACAAACCACTGAAAACGTTTGTTTACATATTTTTATATTTTCAAAGGCATATCAACATAGCAAAATTTAGCATAATAAACAGAGTAAACTATAATGACTATCTATCAACGTTTAGTTTGTTTAAATGTTGACAATTCACTGGGGAGAGGGAGGGGAGGGGGGGGGGGAGGCAACATGCAGAGACATCTCCCCATCTTCTCAGAGGAGGTCCGGCTCTCACCCCATTCACAGGCAAGTTAAGTACTGGTATCAAAAGTCGTGTGTTTTACCCTGATATTATAGATTGTAATGCTCGATAAGTGAATTATGAATTACAGCAGTTATGGAATCCCTGTGTATTGAGTTGTGAGAATTCAGTCCTGCTCTCGCCCCTTTTGCACAGAGAGAAGAAAAGATTGAGAAAATTTACGGCGAAAACAACACGCCATGATGCCTTGTTGTTAGGAACATTTATTTAGTGGTTTATTCATTCATTTCGGAACTTGAATACAGCATTTAGTCAAAGGTGAAAATTACGATAGTATCAAGGAATATTTTGAGAATGGACTTATTCATTAGAGTGAAGTGTATGAGAGGGAAATTATCTCAGAGATAACGTACCACTTAACGTTATCTCAGACGACCTGTCAGAAATGTCAGCTAGATAGACAGATAGATGGATAGAAAGATTGATTGAAGGATAGATAGATAGAGAATGGGAGAGAAACACAGATAGATAGGTAAAGTAATATTGCGAATAATAATGATAACAAATGCAATGATAATAACAGCGATATTGATAGTAATAATGATAATGCCAATAATAACAAGAATTTTGATAAAGATGATGAAGATAATGATAATAATTATGATAATAATAACAAAAATAATGATAATATTAATGATGGTAATGATAAAGATAATGATAATGACAACGAAAATGATAAAAATGATAATAATAATTATAATGAAAATAACATCAATATTGAAAATAATGATATTAACATAAACAATAATGATAATAATCAAAATAATGACGATAGTAATCATAATTAAGAATAATGATAACAAGACAATAGTAATATTAATAACAATAATAATGATAATCATAATAATAATGATACTACTACTACTACTACTACTACTAATAATAATAAGGATAATAATAATGAATAGGTTTTTGCTGATAACATAAACACCAAAATAATAAGTAAATAAGGAATTTCAAAAACTCTCACCTCAAGAGTTGCAACACACAGTGTACACTTGGCCTCCCGGGGAGCAGCTGATGGCAACACTAAATTACCAACCCAATACCCCCCCTGTCGCTCCCCTCCCCCCTTTCCTACCCCTCTACCCCCTTCCCCTCCCTTCCGACCAAGGGGTAAGAAGAGTTAGCAAGAGAGGGGAAGAGGTTGGGGGTGGAGGGAGGGGGGGAAGAAAGAGGGAAGGAGGTGAAAATTAGAGAGGAGAGAGAGAGAGAGAGAGAGAGAGAGAGAGAGAGAGAGAGAGAGAGAGAGAGAGAGAGAGAGAGAGAGAGAGAGAGAGAGAGAGAGAGAGGAGGAGGAGGAGGAGGGGTTGAGGAGGAAAGAGAGAGGAAGGGGAGAGAAATGGAGATACAGAAAACACAGAATGAGAGAATTGACAGAGCAAAATAAAGACAGAGAGGACCCCCCCTCACAATATATATATATATACATATACATATATATATATATATATATATATATATATATATATATTTCTTCTTCTTCTCTCTTTCTTTCTTTCTTTTTTAAAGGAAGAAGAGGCGAAGAAAAAGAAAGATAAGACCAAAAAAAAAGAAAAAAAAAGACGCGTCGGCATTCGAGAACCGCCCCGGGGCCCAACCCATAGGCAGGCTCAATACCTTAGAAGTAAATAGAATGGGTTATTTTTCCTTCGGTTTTGGTGCGTGTGTGTAAAGGGAGGAACGATAATTGGGTTTTTGGAAAGATGAAAGGAAGAGAGAGAGAGAGAGAGACAGGGGGAGAGATGGGGTGGAGAAAGAGAAAGATTGAGAGAGAGAGTGGGGGGGGAGAGATGGGGTGGAGAAAGAGAAAGAGTGAGAGAGAGAGGGAGACAGGGAGAGATGGGGTGGAGAAAGTGAAAGAGTGAACGAGAGAGAAAGAGAGATTGGGATGGAGAAAGAGAGAGAGAAAAAACAAACAATATTAGAAAT
>NC_091560.1:45310739-45313239 GCF_042767895.1 Penaeus vannamei
TGAGGATAAAGAGGATATTGATGATGAGGAAGAGGAAGATAAGGAGGATAATGATGATGATGATTATGATGAGGAGGATAAAGAGGATATTGATGATGAGGAAGAGGAAAATAAGGAGGATAATGAGATAATGAGGATGATGATTATGATGAGAATATTGTGAATATTGATGAGGAGGAAGAGGAAGATAAGAATGATGATGGTGATGATGATTATGATGAAATTAAAGAGGATAATAAACAAGAGGTGGAGGAGAAGGATGATGATTGTGATGATGATGATGAATATGAATACGAAGATGATGTTAAAGAGAATTATGATGATAATGATGATGACGATGATGAAGATGATGATAAAGATGATGATAAAGATGATGATAAAGATGATGATGAGGAGGATGAATTATTTGCGCGTTTGACTATGAAAACTAACAGTAAAAACAAAATGTTAAAACTTATATCATAAACACATCATTTCTGATAACAACGACAAAAGTAATAACGGAAAGACAACAAACAAAGAGAGGAAAACACATAACATAAAAAACAAAAAAAAGAAAGAGACAATGAGAAAGAAAGAAAGAAAGTAAAAAAAGAGAATAAAAAAAACGAAAAAAAGAAAAAAAAAGTGAAAACCAGAAAACAAAAGAAATTTGAAAAAGACAATAAAAAAAAATCAAGAAAGAGGAAAGAGAAGAAGAATAGAGAAGAAATCGGAGATAGGAAGAATAACAAAAAAAAAAGAAGACTATCTCCTCGCCTGCTTAGGAAGGCTGGTCAGGAGGCCAACATTTGCTGACATCATCGGGAAATAAACCAAACTGTAATAAGAAAAATGCAAGACTTGAGATTCCGTGCGGGAAGGGGAGGAGGGAGGGGGGGAAGGGGAAGGAGGGAGGACGGAGGGAGGGGGGAGGAGGATGCAGGGGAGGGATGCAGGGGGAGGGAGGGGGAGGAGGAGGACGGAGGGTGGGGAAGGGGGAGAAGGAGGGGGAAGGAGGGGGTAGAAGGAGGACGGAGGGGTGGGGGAGAAGGAGAACGGAAGGTGGGGGAAGAGGGAGGACGGAGGAGGAGAAGGGAGGAGGAAGGAGGGGTGGGGGAAAAGGAGGACGGAGGAGGGATGTAGGGTGGTAATAGGAGGAAGACGGGAAGGAGGGTAGGAGGGTGAGGGAAGGAAAGGAGGGAGTGAGGGGGAAAGGAGGGGTTGGGGGAGAAGGGAGGGGGAAGGAGGGGGAGGGAGGAGGAGGAGGGAAGGGGGAAGAGGGAGGAGAAGGAGGACGGAGGGAGGGAGGGGGAAGGAGGGGGAAGGGAGGGAAGGAGGGGGAAGGGGGACGGAGGGAGGAGAAGGAGGACGGAGGGAGGGGGAAGGATGGGGGAAAGGAAGTGGAGAAGGAGGACGGAGGGAGGGGGAGGGAGGGGAGAAGGAGGACGGAGGGAAGGGGGAGAAGGAGGGGTGGGGGTGGAGGGAGGGGGAAGGAGGGAGGGGGAAGGGGAAAGGGGAGAAGGAGGAGGGAGGGTGGGGGGAGAAGGAGGACGGAGGGAGGGAGAAGGAGGAGGGATGGGGGGGGGAGAAGGAGGGGGAGGAGAGGGGGAAGGAGGGGGAGGGGGAGAAGGAGGACGGAGAGGGAGAAGGAGGACGGAGGGGTGGGGGATGGAGGGGAGAAGGAGGACGGAGGAGGAGGAGGGATGCAGGGGGAGGGAGGGAAGGGGCAAGGAGGGAAGGGGAGGAGGGAAGGGAAGGAGGAAGGGGGAAGGAGAGGGGAAGGGAAGGAGGGGGAAGGGGGAAGGAGGGGGAAGGAGGAGGGAGAGAAGGAGGACGGAGGGGGTGGGGGAGAAGGAGGAGGGGAGGGATGTAGGAGGGAGTAATAGGAGGAAGAGGGGAAGGAGGGTAGGAGGGTGAGGGAAGGAAAGAGGAGGGAGTGAGGGGGAAGGAGGGGGAAGGAGGAGAAGGAGGACGGAGGGGAGGGGGAGAAGGAGGAGGGATGGGGGGAGAAGGAGGACGGAGGGGGAGAAGGAGGGGGAAGGGGGAGAAGGAGAACGGAGGGTGGGGGAAGAGGGAGGACGGAGGGAGTGGGGGGGAGAAGGAGGACGGAGGAGGGATGTAGGGTGGTAATAGGAGGAAAGGGGGGAAGGAGGGTAGGAGGGTGAGGGAAGGAAGAGGAGGGAGTGAGGGGGAAGGAGGGGGAAGGAGGAGAAGGAGGACGGAGGGGAGGGGAGAAGGAGGGAGGGAGGGATGTAGGAGGAAGTAATAGGATGAAGGGGGGAGGGGAGGGAGGGAGTGAGGAGGTGTAGCCCAGGGAAGGAGGGAAGGGAGGAGGGAGGGAGAGTAGGAGGGTGAGGGAAAGGATGAGGAGGGAAGTAGGGTAGGAGGAGGAAAGAGGGAAGGAGGGAGGGAAGGGAGGAGGGAGGGAGGGTAGCCTAGGGAAGGAGGGACGGGAGGAGGGAGGGTGAGGGAAGGAAAGAGGAAGGAGTGAGGGTGGAGGGGGTGGGGGGGAGGAGAA
>NC_091560.1:45318239-45330739 GCF_042767895.1 Penaeus vannamei
AACAAAGATAGAAACCAAGAGAAAAGCTGCTTTACTCTCTCTCTCTCTCTCTCTCGCTCGCTCTCTGTCTGTCTGTCTGTCTGTCTCTCTCTCTGTCTCTGTCTCTGTCTCTGTCTCTCTCTCTCTCTCTCTCTCTCTCTCTCTCTCTCTCTCTCTGTCTCTGTCTCTGTCTCTGTCTCTGTCTCTCTCTCTCTCTCTCTCTCTCTCTCTCTCTCTCTCTCTCTCTCTCTCTCTCTCTCTCTCTCTTTCTCTCTCTCTCTCTGTCTCTCTCACTTTCTCTCTCTCTCTCTCTCTCTCTCACTCTCTCTCTCTCTCTTCATCTTTCTTTCTAGTTGGCTCTCTTGTCTTTTTATCTATTTATCTATGTGTGTGTGTGTGTGTGAGTGTGTGCACGTATGGTCGCAGCTTGTGTAAATGTACACGTTTCTCTCTGCATTACCAACCTCTTTTTTTCTGTTTCTATTTCTACTTTTATTTACTTATTTTAGTTTTTTTTTCTGTTTTGTTTTCTTCTTCACTTTCTCCTTCTTGAAAATTCAGTCTTCACAACCTCGCTCTCATCACCATCAGTCCACGTTCCTCCTCGGATATTTTTTAGGCTTCACACTTCACACTGGCTACTTACGGCCTCTGATGGCTTCACCTCCCCCCCCCCCGCCGCAACAGAAGCCCCCTCCCCCCCCCACTCTCCTTCGTGGTACGATCTCAGCTGATTTGTCTTCATTTTCCTTGTGCTTTCATTTCTCACTTTCGTTCGGGCTTTCTCTCTCTATATATATTTCTTTCTCTTGTTCTTTGTCTGTCTGTCTGTCTTTCTCTTTCTCTGTCTCTATCTCTATTTCTCTCACTGTATCTTTCTCTCTCTCTCTCTCTGTCTCTCTATCTCTCTCTCTCTCTCTCTCTCTCTCTGTCTCTCTATCTCTCTCTCTCTTTATCTATATCTCTCTATCTCCCTCCCTCCCTCCCTCCCCCTCTCTCTCTCTCTCTCTCTCTCTCTCTCTCTCTCTCTCTCTCTCTCTCTCTCTCTCTCTCTCTCTCTCTCTCTCTCTCTCTCTCTCTCTCTCTATCTATATCATTCTCTCTGCTCCTCTCTCTCTCTCTCTCTCTCTCTCTCTCTCTCTCTCTCTCTCTCTCTCTCTCTCTCTCTCTCTCTCTCTCTCTCTCTCTCTCTCTCTCTCTCTCTCCCTCTCTCAAAATCCTACCATGAGAAAACAACACCATGAAAACCATACCATAAAAACCACAAAAATCCTACCATAAACACAACACCACAAATCTATACCACAGAATCATACCACCGAATACCAACAAAGAGAAATCGTAGAAAGAAAGAAAGAAAGACACAGAGGAACAAGAAGAAAAGGTGAAGAAAGAAAGAAAGACACAGAGGAACAGGAAGAAAAGGTGAAGAAAGAAAGAAAGAAAGAAAGACACAGAGGAATAAGAAGAAAAGGTGAAGAAAGAAAGAAAGAAAGAAAGACACAGAGGAACAGGAAGAAAAGGTGAATAAAGAAAGAAAGAAAGAAAGACACAGAGGAACAGGAAGAAAAGGTGAAGAAGGAAGAAGATGATCTTGAAGAAGTAACCACGACGAGGGTAATAAACTCCCCCCATTTCAGCTTTTATGACTGTTTTTTTTTTCTCTCTTTCTCTCTCTTTCTTTTTCTTTTTCTTTTTTTCTTTCTCTCTTTGCTCTTTACGTCCCCTCGCCCCTTCTCCCTTACCCTGTTCCTTCTGCTTGGTTCTGTTTGATTGGGTTCTCTGTCTGTTTTGGTCTGTCTGTTTGGGTCTATTTGCTTGATTGGTTCAGTTTGTTTGGCTCCTGTTTATCTGTTTGTTTGGCTCCTGTTTATCTGTTTGTTTTGGCTTTGTTTGCTTGACTCTGTTTGATTGATTGGTTCAATTTGTTTGGCTCTATTTGCTCTGTCCTGTTTGCTTGGATTTCTGTTTGGTTCTGTTTGCTTGGCTCTTTTTGACCGGTTGGTTCTGTTTGATGGATTCTGTTTGTTTGGCTCTATTTGTTTGGTTATGTTTGTTTGGCTCTGTTTGCATGGTTCTATCTGCTTTGTTCTGATTTGATTTATGCCTGTTTGGTTCTGTTTGCTCGGCTCTGTTTGGTGGGTTGTCTCTCTGTTTGGCTCTGTTTGCTTGGCTCTATCTCTTTGGTTTTCTGTCCGTTTACTTGGCTTTGTCTGCTCGGCTCTTTATCTACTTGGCTCTGTCTGTTTTGCTCTTTGTTTGACTGTTTGTTTCTCTGTTTTGTGTGCGTGTTGTTTTTTATGATTTTCGTGTTGTATCTCTGTCTTGCATTTTCTTTGTTCTTTGTCTTTTAACATTCTCTCTCTCTCTCTCTCTCTCTCTCTCTCTCTCTCTCTCTCTCTCTCTCTCTCTCTCTCTCTCTCTCTCTCTCTCTCTCTCTTTCTCCCACCAGTCTATCTATCTGTCTATCTTTCCTCCCTCTGTCTCCTTTTCTCTCCCCCCTTTCTTCCCTCCTTTCTTCCCTTCCCCTCTCTCTATTCCTCCTATCTTTCCCCCTCTCTCTATTCCTCCTATCTTTCCCCTCTCTCCATTCCTCCTTCCTTTCCTCTCTCTCTATTCCTCTTTCCTCTCCTCTCTCTCTATTCCTCCTATCTTTCCCCTATCTCTATTCCTCCTTCCCTTTCCTCTCCCTCTATTCCTCCTTCCTTTCCCCTCTCTCTATTCCTCCTTCCTTTCCTCTCTCTCTATTCCTCCTTCCTTTCCTCTCTCTCTATTCCTCCTATCTTTCCCCTCTCTCTATTCCTCCTTCTTTTCCCCTCTCTCCATTCCTCCTTCCTTTCCCCTCTCTCTATTCCTCCATCTTTCCCCTCTCTCTATTCCTCCTTCTTTTCCCCTCTCTCTATTCCTCCTTCCTTTCCCCTCTCTCTCCATTCCTCCTTCCTTTCCCCTCTCTCTCCATTCCTCCTTCCTTTCCCCTCTCTCCATTCCCCTCGTGTCATGCGCTGATATCTGCCTGCCTTGCCTCTTACATCATCTCTCATGCATGACAGTCTTAAGCGCTTCCCTGCTTCCCCGTTTCCCCTCTTATTTCCTCTCTCCTTTCCCCTCTCTTTATCATATATTTTTCCCTGTCCTTTCCCCTACCCTTTCCCTTATTTTTTCCTACTTTCTTTTATTCTTTTTTTGTTGTTTTTCTCTTTCTCATTCTCCTTCTTTTTTTCTTTTTGATGTCTCTTATTTCCCTCTTTTTTCTCTCCGATTTTGGTTCTCTTTTTTTTCTCTCTTTTCCTCCTCTTTTCGTTTCTCTTTTTTCGGCTCCGTTTACTCTCTTACTCCTGTCTCCTTTCTCCTTTTTTCCACCTCTCCTTCCTCCCTCCTTCTCCCCTTCCTATTTTCCTCTGCATTTTCCCTCTTCTTCCCTCTCCTTTTCTCCTCATTCTCCATACCTTCCACCCCTAGTTTCCCTCTCCTTCCATCCTCATTTTCCCTCTATCCCCCCCCCTCATTTTCCTCCCCTTACGCCCCTATTCCCCCCTCTTATATTCCCCTCATCTTCCTTTCCTTCCATTCCCATTTTCTCTTCTTCTTCCCCTCTCCCTGTCCCCTCCGCGAGCTACTTCCAACTCGCCCTATCAATGTCTGTATCCCTTCAGCCATTCAGCTATCTCTTCTTTTCTCCATATTTTCTCTTGTTCCTTCCTTCCTTCCTCCCATTACACATTTCTTGCTCGTTTCATATCCGCTGTTTCCTCTCCTCCCTTGTCTTTGTTTCTCTCTCTCTCTCGTATTCTCTGGTTCTCTGGGTTTGGGTCTCTTTCTCTCTCTCTTTATCTATCTGTCTATAATCTTTCTCTTTCTCGTTCTCTCTTTCTCTCTCTCTCTCTCTCTCTCTCTCTCTCTCTATTTATCTCTCTCTCTCTCTATTTATATCTTTCTCTCTTTCTCTGTCTGTCTCTCTCTCTCTCTCTCTCTCTCTCTCTCTCTTTATCTCTCTCTCTCTCTCTCTCTCTCTCTCTCTCTCTCTCTCTCTCTCTCTCTCTCTCTCTCTCTCTCTCTCTCTCTCTCTCTCTCTCTCTCTCTCTCCTTCTTCCCCCTTCATATCATCTCGCATTTCCCTTCACATATATTCGTTCGAGGATCCTTCCCACGCCACATTCATCGGCATTACCTCCTTTTTTCCACTTTTATTGCTTCACTTATCTCTTATTCTCTTTAGGGAGACGATGAAGAGAAAGAGCGGGAGGAAGGGGAGAGGAGGGAGGGAGGGAGGGAGGGAGGAGGAGGGAGGGAGGGAGGGAGGGAGGGAGGAAGGAAGAAGAGGGAGGGAGGGAGAGAGAAGAGAGGAGAGAAGAAAAGAGAAGAGAGAGAAGAAGAGAGAAGGAAGAGAGAGAGAGAGAGAGAGAGAGAGAGAGAGAGAGAGAGAGAGAGAGAGAGAGAGAGAGAGAGAGAGAGAGAGAGAGAGAGAGAGGAAGAGAGAAGAAAAGGGAAGAAATAATAGAAAAGAGAGAAGAGAAGAGAAGAAATAAGACCCACAGACAAAAAACAAACAGAAAGAAAGAAACAGACAGAAACATCTTCCTCTTATTCTCTTCCTCCTCTCTCTCCTTCCCTTCTCCCTTCAACCCCCTCCCTCGCCCGCATATTACCAAAGGCAAATATGGTAATAAGCCCAAGTAAGTATATATAAATCGACCAGCGTGGGAAAGCGAAAGGCCAACAGCATTAGAATTTTATCATTAGGGTCAGTGCAGCTTGCTAAGAACCCCCGGTGTAACTTAAAACTCACAAAGTTTTCTTAGGGAAAAGTTTAGATTGAATGTGTCCTTTTTAATTAACCACAGTCTGTAGTCCGCTGAACAGGAAAGGATTTTTTTTTCTTTTTTTTTTATTTTTTATTTTTTCTTTTTTCTTTTTTCTTTTTTTTTCTTTCTTTTTCTTCTTTTTTTCTTCTTCTTCTTCTTCATTTGAGTTGACGGGTCGTCTTGGTTCTTCTTGGATGATAAGTTTGTTTATTTTTTTAATGATTTCTTGTTTCGTTTTGTTTTTGTGTTTTTATTATTATTATTACTTTAAGGGGGGGGGGGGGATTTAGTGAACTAAAATTAAGTTTTCTTTTTCTTTTCTTTTTCTTTCGTTTTTTTTCAGTTGACGAGTCATCCTTGGTTCTTCTTGGATGATAACTTTGTTTATTATTTATGATTTCTTGTATTTATTATATATTTTTTATTCTTTTAAGGGGGGGGGAGGGGATTCAGTGAATATAAATTAATCCTTTTTCTTTAAGATCATCGAAAGTGCATATTAAATTCAATCATCATTCATTCACTTAAATATTTGATTTCATTTCATTTTAATTCCTTTAGATAACACATGAAGATGAAATCCCAATTTACATTAAACTACTTTTTTTTTTTGTGGAAAGAGACTCTAATTATATAAGTAATACGTAATAATTTTGTCATTATACATCATTTATTTTGAAATTCGTTTTCATGATCGTATGTTTGCCTAATCTTTCTCATCAATAAACAGATTAATTAGTATTAAAGGAATATCATTACTATTGGTGAGTGATATATAAAATTATTGATTGATATATAAACGAACAATCAATTAAGATATAAACAAGTTACCAGTTGTTACATAAACAAATTATTGATTACTATATAAAGAAATCAATTAATTCATATCAATATATAAGCAAATAAACAATTAATTGACTAGAGAAATAAACCAACACATTGATAAATAAACAAGTAAGTAAAAAAACAAGCAAATCAATTGACGGATGAATAGATAGATCAATAAGTAAACAAACAAATCTATAAACAAGTAAATGAATTATTGAATAAATGAATACGGTTATGAAACAGATAGATAGAAAAAACGATAAATGATACATAGATGAATAAATAGATAAAGGATATAAATAAGCAAACAAACAAAAAAGGGAATAGAGAAACAGACAAACAAACAAACAAGGAATAAACCACAAGCAAAGCACACTGTAAATTGAGGCGGAGAGGGGGAGAGGGAGGGGGGTAGGGGGGTGAAGCGACGACCCGGGAGCAAGCAAACCTCACCCTAGGCACCTCCCTCAGACCCTCGTAATGGGCAGTAAAGTGTCAAGTTGAGCAGATAACAGGCCTCCACGCACACAGCTCCTACGACACCACATCTCCCTGTCTCTCCCTCATTACCAGCCGCTGCTAGGAGGCCTTCTAGTTACTCCTAGTTGGCCTCCTAGCAGCTAGCTTAAAAAGATCCTAGTTGGAGCGCGTCAGAATCCTTCGTAGGGCTTCGTGAGAGTCCCAGAGGAGAGATAAGAATGGGTTGTAGTTGTCTTCTCGGAAAGCAGTGGTATGGCTTCCTTAGCAAACGTTAGGCGTCCTTTAGGAAACGTTTGGAGTCGCGGAGCAAACGTAAGGAGTCCAGGAGATCGTAGGAAAAACGTTGGATGTTCTCGTGGAGGAAACGTTAGGAGGGTATTCAGCAAACGTTTGGTAGGTCCACTGAGAAAAACGTAAGGAGTCCAGGAGAGCGTAAGAAAAACGTTGGATGTTCTCGTGAAGGAAACGTTAGGAGGGTATTCAGCAAACGTTTGGTAGGTCCACTGAGAAAAAACGTAAGGAGTCGCGCAGCAGTCGTAAGGAAACCGGAACTTCGCAAGGAAAACGTTGCATGATCTCTTAGAGAAAACGTTAGGGGATTATTCAGCAAACGTTTGTCAGGTCTCCAGAGAAACGTTAGAATTCCCGCGACAAACGCGAAGAATCCGGGAGTTCGCTAGGGAAAACGTTGGATTCTCTCTTACAGGAAACGTTGAGAGGTTATTGAGCAAACGTATCGCAGGTCCCTTGAGAAACGTTGCCAGGTCCCTGAGAGGAAGCATCAAGAGAAACTCGTAGCTGTTGACATCAGTCCCTTGGAGAGTTGACGGAGATCCTGCTACAGACGAGGAGGAAGGAAGGGGAGGGGAGGGGAGGGGGGTGTTGACATCAGTCCTTGGAGATCCTGCTACAGGCTAGGAGGGAGGAAGGAAGGGAGGGGAGGGGGGGGTTGACATCAGTCCTTGGAGATCCTGCTACAGGCTAGGAGGGAGGAAGGGGAGGGGAGGGGGGGTGCTGACATCAGTCCTTGGAGATCCTGCTACAGGAAAGGAAGGAAGGAAGGGGAGGGGAGGGGATGGGGGTGTTGACATCAGTCCTTGGAGATCCTGCTACAGCCTAGGAGGAAGGAAGGGGAGGGGAGGGGGGGTGTTGACATCAGTCCTTGGAGATCCTGCTACAGACCAGGAGGAAGGAAGGGGAGGGGAGGGGAGGGGGGTGTTGACATCAGTCCTTGGAGATCCTGCTACAGACTAGGAGGAAGGAAGGGAGGGGAGGGGGGAGGGTACTTCAGTCCTTGGAGATCCTGCTACAGACTAGGAGGAAGGAAGGGGAGGAGGGGGGTGTTGACATCAGTCCTTGGAGATCCTGCTACAGACTAGGAGGAAGGAAGGGGAGGGGGAGGGGGTGTTGACATCAGTCCTTGGAGATCCTGCTACAGCCTAGGAGGAAGGAAAGGGAGGGGTGGGGGTGTTGACATCAGTCCTTGGAGATCCTGCTACAGACTAGGAGGAAGGAAGGGGAGGGGAGGGGGGGGTGTTGACATCAGTCCTTGGAGATCCTGCTACAGACGAGGAGGAAGGAAGGAAGGGGAGGGGAGGGGGGGGGAGGGGGAGGGGGTGCTCTCTCCACATTCTTCCAGGAAGTCCTTGAGTCCGCTTCCTCGAATTTCCCAAGATAAAAATATAAATAAAAAGGATAATAATAACAATTATGATAATAATGATAACCAAAATGATTATTATGCAAGCAGTGATATAATGATGAAAATAATAACAATGATAATCATAATAATAATAATAATAGTAATATTACTACTACCACTATTAATACTACTAATGATAATAATAACAAGAATGATAATAATGATAATAATAATGACAGAAATAAAAACAAGAAAAAAAGAATCTTTTTTTCTGACACCTTAAGATTCATCAATTCGATTCACAGATCTCTGAATACGAAAAAAAGAAGAAGTTCTATCCTTGTGAATTCAGCGTCCAAAAAAAAATCCTGCTTATATTTATGACACCGTAAAGTATATACGAGCAAGTGTATCGAGTTACCTTCTCCCCCCTCCCCCCCCCCCAAAAAAAAAGAAGAAGAAAAAGAAGAAAAAAACGACATCATTACTGGCCTGTAAGAGACACTTTACACCTCCTCTTCCCTCTTCCTTGTTGTGAAGCTACCCCCTCGACCTCCACTAACACAGGTCACTACCCAAAAGTATCGGGCATCGCCAAGATCCCTCCCTTCCCCCCTCCACTCTTCCCTCTTTCCTCTTCCCCTCCCCCTTCCCATTTCCCTTTCCTTCTCCCCCTTTCCCTCCTCTCCCATTTCCCCATTCCCCTCTTCCCCTTTCCCTCTTCTCCTCCGTACTGTCGTCCTTCCTCCCCCCACTTTCCTTCTATCCTATTTCCTCTTCATTCCTCCTCCTCTTCCTTCCCCATTCTTCCTCTCCCTACTCTCCCCTCTCCCTCCTCCTTTTTCTTCTGACTTCCCCCTTTTCCCTTCTCTCTACACTCTCCTATCCCCTTCCAAGCTATTCTCCCTCTCCCTCCCTTTCCTTTTCCCCTTCCCCTCCCCCTTCCCTCCCTTCCTGTCCCTCCCCCTTTCCCTTTCCTCCTCTCACCTACCCCCTCCTCCCTTCCCCTTCCCCCTATGCTCCCTCTTTCTCCCTTCTCTCTCCCCATGACCCATTTCCTTCCCCTCCCCCTCTCCCCTTCCCCTTCTCTCTCCCCCATCTCCCTTCCCATACCCTCCCCATCCCCCTTCCCCCTCCCCTCCCCCCTCTCCCTCTCCAATGCAAAGGCGTTCACCACCAATGGCATATCTCCACCACTGACCTTTCTCCACCACTGGCCTTTCTCCACCACTGGCCTTTCTCCACCACTGACCTTTCTCCACCACTGACCTTTCTTCGCCACTGACCTTTCTCCACCACTGGCCTTTCTCCACCACTGACCTTCCTCCACCACACACACACACTTAACATCTTTCTCCTTTTACTCTTTATTCTCATTCGTATTTTCATGATTCTCTTCATATTTCTCTTCCTCGTTCCCCTCCTTCTCTTCTCTTCATCCCTGTTCTTCTCTTCCCTCGTATCGCATTCCCCCTTAATTCTTTTTCCTCCTCCTCCTCATTCCCCACCTCTTCTTCCTCTTATCTCTCATCCCCCTCTCCCTTTTGTGTTTTTCCTCCTCATTCCTCTTTTTTCCCTCTTTCTCCTCCTCCTTTTGTTAATCCTATTTGCCCTCCTCCTTATTTTCTTCCTCCTCCTCCTTCTCATACTTCTCTTCTTCCTTCCATCTCACCCACCTTCTCCTCCACCTTCTTCTTCTTCTTCTCCTCCTCCTCCTCTATTTCCCTCCTCTTCCCTCTCCTCCACCTCCCTCTCCTCCACCTCCTACTCCTCCTCCTCTTCTTCCACCTCCCTCTCTTGTCCTCCTCATCCTTCTCTCCCACCTCTCTCTCCTCCTCCTCCCTCCTCCCTCTTCTTCTTCCATCTCTCTCTCCCTCTTCTTCTTCCATCTCTCTCCTCCTCCTCCTCCTCCTCCCTCCCCCTCCTCCTCTTCTTCCACCCCCTCCCCCTCCTCCTCCTCCTCCTCCTCCTCCTCCCTCCTCCCCCTCCCTCTTCTTCCTTCACCTTCCCCTCCCTCTCCTCCTCCTTCTCTTCTTCCCCCTCCCCCATCTCCTTCACCTCCTCCTCCTCCTCCTCTTCCACCCCCTCTCCTCCTCCTCCTCCCCTCCTCCTCCTCCTCCTCCCCTCCTCCTCTTCTTCTTTCATCTCCTTCTCCTCCATCTCCTCCTCCTCCTCATTTTCCACCTCCCGCTTCCTCTCCCTCCCTCCTCCTCTTCCACCTCCCTATCTTCTCCCAACTCCTCCTCCACCTCCCTCTCATCCTCTTCCACCACCTCCTCTCTCCTCCTCCTCTCCCACCTCCGCCTCCTCTTCCTCCTCCTCCACCTCCCTCTCCTCTTTCCCCTCCCCCTCCTCCTCCCTCCCCCTCCCCCTTCCCTCTCCCTCTCCTCCCCCCTCCTTCTCCTCTTCCACCTCCTCTTCCTCTTTCCTCTCCTCCTCTACCTTCTCCCCCTCCCCCTCCCTCTCTCCCCTCCCCCTTCCCTCTCCCTCTCCTCCTCCTCCTCCTTCTCTTCTTCCCTCTCCTCCCCCTCCCTCTCCTCTTCTTCCCCCATCTCCTCCTCCCTCCTCCTTCTCCTCTTCTCTCCCACCTCCCCTCCCCCTTCCCCCTTCTCCTCCTCCCTCTCCTCCTCCTCCCTCTCCACTTCCTCCCACCTCCTCTTCCACCTCCTCCTCCTCCCTCTCCTCTTCCATCTCCCCAATCTCTCTCTCCCCCCACCTCCTCCTCCTCTTCTCCCATCTTCCTCTCCCCCTCTCCCTTCTCCTCCCTTCTCCCCCTCCCTCTCATCCTCCCACCTCCCCCTCCCCCTCCCCTTCCCTCTCCTCCCTCCCCCTTCCCTCCCCCCACCTCTCTCCCCCTTCCCTCTCCTCCCTCCTCCCCCTCCCCCTTCCCTCTCCCTCCTCCTCCTCCTTCTCTTCTCCCATCTTCCTCTCCCTCCTCCTCCTCCTCCTTTCTCGCCCCACCTCCCTCTCTTCTTCCCCCTCCTCCTCCTCCTCTTCTCCCATCTTCCTCTCCTCCTCCCTCTCCCCCTCCCCCTCCTCCTCCTCTTCCTCCTCCTCTTCTTCCCTCTCCCCCTCCCCCTCCCCTCTTCCCCTCCCCTTCCCTCTCCTCCTCCCCCTCTCCCCCTTCCCTCTCCTCCTCCCCCTCCCCTCCCTCCCCTCCCCTTCCCCCTCCTCCTTCTCCTCCTCTTCTCCCATCTTCCTCTCCTCCTCCTCCTCCTCCTCCTTTCTCGCCCAAGACAAAGAGCCACATTATGGTCACGGAGGCACACTTTGCCGCGCCGAATTTCCCCAGAGGAAGTGTGGTTCATTATGACCGTCTTGCGGTTGGTCTCGCCATCACTGGCTCCCTCCTCCTTCTCCGTCTCTTCTCCTTCTCCTCGTTTTCCTTGTTCTAGCGGGGCTTCCTTCTTTTCGTGTTTTTTTTTTTTTTTTTTTTTTTTTTTAGTTCGATTTTTTTTCTTCTTTTCTTTCGTTGTTGTTTGTATTTCGTTGCTATTTTCTTTCTTCTTTGTTTTGTCTTTCGTCTGCTGTCTTTTTCTTCTCAAATTCTTTATCTTCATCTTCTCTTTCTCTTCCTATTCTTTCTTCCCATTCTTCTTCTTTTCCTCATAATCGTCTGCTTTTTCATCTTCTCCTTCTCCCTCCATCCCCCTCCCCTCCTTTCTTTCCTCTTTGTCTCTCCTCTTGCCTCCCCTCCCTAGTCTCTTTCCCTCCCCTCTACCTCCCCCTCCCACCCACCAACCCCTTCCCCATTCTCCTATCTCCTCCCCACCCCTTTACCTCCTCCCCCTCGCTACCTCCCCACCCCCATTACCTCCTCCTCCTCCTCCTCCTTACCTCCCTCCCCCCCTCCCCTCCCTCCCCATCCTCCCCGTCCTCCCCTCCTTCCCCATCTCCCATGTCTTACGATGATCGAGGTAACACGAGCGAAACACCGAAAGCGAGGACGAGAAGATGGGAAGAAGAACGTACGGAGGAGAAAGGAGAGAAGACGGAAGAACTGGGGAAGAGGTGATAGGACAAGATAAAGAGGCTGGCTGGATGAGCAAATTGGATTTACAGAGGTGGTAATAAAAGAGAAATAAAAAGAGTGATGCTGGCTGGGACGAAAGTAAATAAAGGAGAGTGGGGTAGGAGACGGTCGACGAGAGAGAGAGAGAGATAGAGAGAGAGAGAGAGAGAGAGAGAGAGAGAGAGAGAGAGAGAGAGAGAGAGAGAGAGAGAGAGAGAGAGAGAGAGAGAGAGAGAGAGAGAGAGAGAGAGAGAGAGAGAGAGAGAGAGAGAGAGAGAGAGAGAGAGAGAGAGAGAGAGAGAGAGAGAGAGAGAGAGAGAGAGAGAGAGAGAGAGAGAGAGAGTGAGAGAGAGAGAGAGAGAGAGAGAGAGAGAGAGAGAGAGAGAGAGAGAGAGAGAGAGAGAGAGAGAGAGAGAGAGAGAGAGAGAGAGAGAGAGAGAGAGAGAACGACTAACTAACAGACAAACATACAGACGAAATTCAAGAAATACATACATACAGATAACGAGCGAACGAGAGAGAGAGAGAGAGAGAGAGAGATATATATATATATAGAGAGAGAGAGAGAGAGAGAGAGAGAGAGAGAGAGAGAGAGAGAGAGAGAGAGAGAGAGAGAGAGAGAGAGAGAGAGAGAGAGAGAGAGAGAGAGAGAGAGAGAGAGAGAGAGAGAGAGAGAGAGAGAGAGAGAGAGAGAGAGAGAGAGACAGAGAGAGAGCGAACGAAAGAGAGAGACAGAGAGCAAGCGAACAAGAGACAC
>NC_091560.1:45340739-45343239 GCF_042767895.1 Penaeus vannamei
CTCCCCTCCCCTCTCCCCCAACACCGCCCACCCTCGCGTTTCTCGCCCGAATAACGTGGGGCGGATTGTTTACCAAATGGAAGCCGAAAGGAATCGCCGATATATCATTGACAAAACGGCCGATAAGATTATATTTCCCCCCGACCCCCGCCTACCGGATTCCCCCCCCCCTCCCCTCTCCCCCTCCCTTTCCTATTTTTCATGCAGGGAGGAGCAAGGAGGGGGAATTTCTTCTTCTTCTTCTTCTTCTTCGTCTTCTTTGTGGATTGTTATTATTGTTGTCAATATCGTTGTCATCCTTCTTCTTTCTATTTTTTCTTTTTTCTTTTTTTCTCTCCTTCTTCTTTCTTCTCCTCCTCTTCCAGTTCCACCTCACCTTCCTCTCCCCCTTTCCTCCCCTCCCTCTTCCCTCTCTCCACCACCTCTCCCTCTCCCTCCCCCCCTACACTCTACGCCTCCAACCCCCCCCACCACCTTTCCTCCCCATCCCTAGCCTCCCCCTCCACCACCTTCCCCTCCCTCTCCACCTCCCTCCTCCCTCCCCCTCCACCCCCTCCCTCTCCCTCTCCCACCCTCCTCCACTTTCCCCCTCCCTCTCCCCCTCCCACTTTCCCCCTCCTCTCCTCCCTCCGCCACTTTCCCCCTCCTCTTCCCCTCCCTCCTCCTCTCCCCCTCCCTCCGCCACCTCTCCTCTCTCCCTTCCCTACACTCTCCGCCTCCCCTTTTTTCCCTCCCCCTCTTTCTCCCCCACCCCCTCCCTCTCCCCCTCTCCCCCTCCCCCTCCCTCCGCCACCTCTCCCTCCCCCCTTCCCCATTGCTCCACCACCTCCCCCTCCCTCCCCCTCCCTTCACCACCTCCCTCTCCCCCCCTTCCCCCTTGCTCCACCATCTCCCCCTCCCTCCGCCACCTCTCCCTCCCTCTCCCCCTCCCTCCACCACCTCTCCCCCCCCTCCCACGCTATAATATGAGTTTACAATGCGCCGAATGTCCGAGAAAATAACGTGATGAGCTTTCAGTAGATAGCAAAGGAGAGCTTTTGGAATTCCTGTTGGTCGAGCTGTTTTCTCTCTTTCTCTCTCTCTCTCTCTCTCTCTCTCTCTCTCTCCTTTTTTTCTTTCTCTCTTTTCTCTCTCTATTTTTTTTTTAGCTTTCACGGCGGTCGTCCAGATGGCGTGCGTGTGGCCACCGAGCATTATCTGAAAGAATTTGCACTTTTGCATTGTTAATTTGCTTTCTTTGGCCTTTTTTTCTCTCTCTCTCTTTCTCTCTGTTATTGGCTCGTTGGCTGGGTCTTTTACGTTTTGTGTCTGTTCATAATTCTTTGTCTTTGTTTGTTATCATCGTTACTATCATTATTATTACTAATACTATCATTGTCATTATTATTATTATTATTATTACTATCATTATTATCATTATCATTATAATTATCATTATCATTATAATTATCATTATCATTATAATTATCATGATTATCATTATCATTATAATTATCATGATTATCATTAATTATCAGTATCATTATCATCGTTATTATTATAATCATCATAATAATTACTATCATTAGCATTATTGATATTATCACTATCATCATCATCATCATAATCATAATTATTACTATTACTATTACCATCATTATCATTACTACTATTAATACTATCACTATCATTACATCATCTTCCTCTTCCCCATTAATCGTAATTAACTTTATTACGGTAAGAATTCAGTACATAGTACATGTTACTCTATCCCTCTATCACATACGAATTTTCCTTTTATTTCAAAATATCCCTTGATCGTTTTTTTTTTTTCTTCTTCTTCTTCTTTTTCTTTTATCAATACTCTTTTTCTGCAACTGAGTGATCCTTCTGTTATTTTTCTCTCTTGTCAGGTGGTATTTCTCCCAGCTGGTCCCCATCTTCCAAGTAGGATTGGTGTTTCCATTCCACCTGCTGGGTCTGGTATTATCTTATTGATTTCCTCGATAAGTTTTAAAGCCCTGTCTTCAAGTCCAGATATGTTCTATTTCTTTTCTTTTTTTTCTTGGGGGGCGGGCTTTTATTTCGTTCAGCTTTTTTTGTTTATTGGATATGATGTTTTAAGTGGTTTGTTTGTTTTTTCTCCCTGTACCTGTCTGACTGTCTGTCTCTCTCTCTCCTTTTTTTTTTTTCTCTCTCTCTCTCTTTCTCTCTCTTTCCCTCTCTCTCTCTTTCTCTTTCTCTCTCTCTCTCTCTCTTTCTCTCTCTCTCTCTCTCTCTCTCTCTCTCTCTCTCTCTTGCTTAGCCACCAATTATAATATCTGTTATCATCCCGTACGCATTTATGCTAAAGTTATGTTTATATATATGTTTATGTATCTATCTATCTTTCTATCTATCTATCTATATCTATATCTATCTATCTATCTAGATATGTATGTATGTATGTATCTCTCTCTCTCTCTCTCTCTCTCTCTCTCTCTCTCTCTCTCTCTCTCTCTATATATATATATATATATAT
>NC_091560.1:45358239-45360739 GCF_042767895.1 Penaeus vannamei
GTGCAGAATTTTACTAGGCTACGATCTGCATTGCAACGTGCAGGAATTATCATGCATATTTGATTCTTTTTTCGTGTTTTTTTCTATCATCTGTCCTTCGTTTTATCGTGTTTTTCTCTTTTTTTTTTGTCTTTCATTCCTTTATCATTCACTTGCTATATATATATATATATTTTCTTTTTGTTTATTTTCTGTATCATTATTATTATTTTTATTTATTTATTCTTTTATTTATTTTATTGTTATTATTATTATTATTATTTATTATTTATTATTTTTTTTGCATTCTTTTTCTGCTCGTGTCAATCTTTTGCTTGTTTTTTTCTCATTCTCTATTCCATGGTTCTTTTAAATCATATTCTATTTCTTCTTTCATATTTTATCTTCCTGTTTTTTTCTTCTGATTTTCTATCATCAACCTCTTCTTATTTTTTTCTCTTCTCTGCATCTATATTCCTCGTTTTCCTCTTTCCTACTAACAATATATATTTATTGTTGTTTTCCACATTCTCCTTCCCACTCTCCCTCTCTCCCTCCCTCATTCCCTTCTGCCCTCCCTCTCTCCCTCATTCCTTCCTTCCCTCCCTCCCTCCTATTCTTCTTCCCTTGCTCGTCCTCCCTTCTTCCCTCCCTCCTTCTCTCCCTCTCTCTCTCTCCTCCCGTCCTCCTTCTCTCCCTCAACCCTCTCCCCCTTCCTTCCTTCCCTTCTTCCCCTCCCACCTTCCCTCCCTCCCAGCTTCCCTCCCTCCCTCCTTCGTAACAGAGGGAGACAGCAACACAAAACAGGTATCCTTCCTCCCCTCCTCCCTCCACCTTCCCACTTTCCCTCCTTCCCACCTCCCTTCTTCCTCCCACCTTCCCTCCTCCCACCTTCCCTCCCTCCCTCCCTCCTTCCCTCCTTCGTAACAGAGGGAGACAGCAACACGAAACAGGTATCCGTCCCTCCCACCTTCCCCCTCCCTCCCTCCTTTCTTCCTTCCCTCCTTCCCACCCTCCCACCTTCCCTCCCTCCCAGCTTCCCTTCTTCCCTCCTTCTTAACAGAGGGAGACAGCAATACCAAAGGGGTATCCTTCCTCCTCTCCTCCCTCCTCCTTCCCTCTCCTTCCCTCCCACTTTCCTCCCCTCCCTCCCTCCTACCCTCCTTCCCTCCTTCCCTCCTTCCTTCCTTCGTAACAGAGGGAGACAGCAACACGGAAGAGGTATCTTTCCCCCTCCCTCCCCCTTCCTTCCTTCCCTTCTTCCCCTCCCACCTTCTCTCCCTCCCTCCCACCTTCCCTCCCACCCTCCCTTCCCTCCCACCCTCCCTTCCCTCCTCCCTCCATCCCTCCTACCCTTCCTCCCTCTCTCCGTCCCTCCTACCCTCCCTCCTTCCCTACCTCCCTCCCTTCTTCCCCTCCCTTCCTCCTTCCCTCCCTCCTTCCCTCCCTCCCTCCTTCCCTCCTTCGTAACAGAGGGAGACAGCAACACGGAAGGGGTGTCGCTGAGTCCCGGGTGTAAAAGGCACTGTAAAGGAATATGCGTGACTTGGTATGTAATATCACCGCTGCCATCCCGCCCCCTTCAGACAGCTCTCGTGTATAAGCGCTCTTTGCTTCCACGTCTGTGTCTGTTTCGTTCGCTTTCTCTCTGTCTTTTGAAAGGGGGTCTTTTTCGCTCTCTTTGTCTCTCTTTTCTTTCTTGTTTTTCTTTTTGTGTGTGTGTGTGTGTGTTTGGATGTTTTTTCTTCTTCGTTTTTGTTTTTTTGTTTTGGTTGCTTGGTTGTCTGTCTCTGTTTTGGTCAGTCTGTTTGGTTTTGTTTGGTTTTTGTTTCGGTTTGTTTGTTTGCTTGCTTCGGTGTCTCTGTCTCGGGTTCTATGTTTTGCTTGTTTTGTCTTTCTTTCTTTCTTTTTGTCTGTGTTTGATTGTTTCTGTTTCCCTGTCTCTCTCTGTTTCAGCCTCTCTCTCTCTCTCTATCTATCTATCTCTTTCTCTCTTTTTCTACCCCTGTCTCTCTGACGTTGTATCCTTTCATATATCTCTCGCTCTCTCTCTCACTCTCTCTCTCTCATACTCTCACTCTTACTCTCTCTCTCTCACACACTCTCACTCCCTCTCTCTCTCACTCTCTCTCACACTCTCACTCCCAATCTCACTCACTCTCTCTCACTCTCACTCTCTCTCTGTCTCTGTCTCTGTCTCAGTCTCTCTCTCTCTCTCTCTCTCTCTCTCTCTCTCTCTCTCTCTCTCTCTCTCTCTCTCTCTCTCTCTCTCTCTCTCTCTCTCTCTCTCTCTCCCTCTTTCCCTCTCTCCTCTCTCTCTCCCTCTCCCCATTCTCTCTTATCTCTCTCTCTCTCTCCCTCCCCTCCCTCCCTTCCTCTCCTCCCTCCCTCCCTCCCCCCTCTCTCTCTCCAACACACACCCACATACATTTTTTTTCATATTCCGACCCCTAATTTATAAAAGCAGAACCGACACCACAATCTAATTTCCCACATCACAATACAAACAACAGGGCACAGA
>NC_091560.1:45365739-45368239 GCF_042767895.1 Penaeus vannamei
TGGCTAGGTTTGTGGGGTGGGGGCTGGGGGAAGGAGTAGTTTGTGGGTGGGGCTGGGGGTGGAGTGTTGCTGGGTAGGAGTGGGATGTGGCTAGGTTTGTGGGGTGCAGGTGGGGTGAGGAGTAGGTTGTGGGTGGGGAGAGGAGTGTGCTGTGGAGTGGGATGTGCGTAGGGTTGTTTTTGGGGGCGGGACGGGGGTGGGGTGTAGGGCGGAGCGTGGGTGGAGCGTAGGGCGGGGCGAGGAGGAGTAGCTAGTGGGGTGGAGTGAGGGTGGGGATGCTAAGAGGCTTTAGGGCGGGTTTGGGTGGGGTGAGGCGGAGGAGGAGGTGGTCGTGGGCGGGAGGGGGTGGAGGGAAGAGGGCTTAGCGTGGGGTGGAGAGAGTGAGGAGGGGAAGGGAAGAGGATGGGAGTGAGGGGTTTAGGGTGGTATGGGTAGGAGGGGGTGGGTAAGGAAGGGGGAGGGAGGGCAAGGAAGTGTCTCAAGATTTGTTCCTTTCTTGTTTCCTTTCCAAGAGAGGTTTGTATCTGTCTTTATGGTCAAACGTCCAGAAGAGAGAGAGAGAAAGAGAGAGGGAGGAAAAAACAAGGTGAGCGAAAGGTAGAAAGGGAGAGGAATATATACACATCTCTCTCTCTCTCTCTCTCTCTCTCTCTCTCTCTATATATATATATATATATATATATATATATATATATATATATATATATATATATATATATATATATATATATATATATATATATATATATATATATATATATATATATATATAGAGAGAGAGAGAGAGAGAGAGAGAGAGAGAGAGAAAGAGACAGAGACACAGAGAGAGAGAGAGAGAGAGAGAGAAAGAGAGAAAGAGAGTAAGAGAAAGAGAAAGAGAGCGCGGTATCGGCAGAAGAGAGACCAATAGAGAAAAAAAAAAGGTACACGTATACATACACACGAACACACGCGCCTGGTCTCCATTCGCGGTTAAACCCGATCTCACTGCTTAAGTCTAACCGCCGCCACACCATGTTTGTTTTCGGGGGAAGGATAACATCCACGCAAGCCTTCAGAAATACCATAACTTGCCTCCGTACCCTGCCTGTCAGTCGTGGCATTAGCGTCAGCCTCACCCCAAAACTCACAGTCTCCTCAACACCTTCACTTTCACCTTTTCTCTCTGATGCTCTCTCACCTCACGTGCCGTCGTGTCAAAGATTGTCATGCCTCGTGTAAAAGGAGGGTGGGGGGGGCAGGAGAGGAGGGGTGAGGGGGGGAGAGAAGAGAGGAAAGTGGGAAGGGGGGACGTGAGAAGGAGACGAGAGGGGAGGGAGATGCTGAGGCGAGAGGAGAGAGAGAGAAGAGAAGGAGAGGAGAGGTGAGGGAGAGAGAGGGAAGGAAAGAAGGAGGAGGGAAGTAGAGAGAGAGCGAGAGGTGAGGGAGAAACTAAGAGAGGGAAGAGAAGGAGAGTTAAGGGGGAGAGAGGGAAGGAAAGAGGGAGGAGGGAAGGGGGAAGGAGGCGAGAGGGGAGGGAGAGAAGATTAGGAGAAGAGGGGTGAAAGAGAACGGAAGAAGAGGAGGGAGGGGTTGAGGAGCGCGAAATGGGAGGAGCGAAGGAGGAAGAAGGAAGGAGACGAGAGGCGACAAAGTGGTAGGCGGAGAGAAGAGGAAGAAAGGAGTGAAAGAGAGGCTAAGAGGGAGAAGAGGAAGGGAAGAGGGATAAGAGAGATGGGAAACAGAGAAGAAACAGAACATAAAATAGTGAAAGTAAAGAGAGAGACTTAAGGGTAGAAGGGAAGGAGAGGAGGAGTGAGAAAAACGATAAGGCAAGTGGCAGGAAGGAAAACAAGAAGACGGAAACAGAGAGAAAAAATAATAAAAAAAATACAAAAAAATAGAAAAAGAGACCAAAACAAAGACAAAAGAAAATAAAAACAAAAAGATAATAAGAATGAAAACCACACACATAAGAGAAACGGCGGCAGAGGGATGGAAGCGGAAAGGCAGAAGGTGCCACACAGTGCCAAGGGGGAGGGTGCGGGGTGGGGGGGGGGAGTGCCTCAGCCGTGGTGCCGTTTGCGTATGTTTAGAGGGTAATATTGCCAGGGATTTGGTCGGCGGGAGAAGCCGTTCACGGTCTCGCTCCGGCTTTAAATCAAAGGGAAGCGTGCCTGAATATTTTCCTGATATTTCAGAAGAGGGGGAAATGGGTGAGGGGAAACGGGGGAAGAGGGGATAGGAGGGAATGGAGGGTGGGAGAGAGGTAATGGGAGAGGGGAAACGGGGGAAGAGGGGATAGGAGAGGGGAATGGAGGGGGTGGGAGAGGGTTAATGGGTGAGGGAAACGAGGGAACGTAGGGGAACAGAGGGGAAGGAAGGATGGGAGAAGGGAAATGGATGAGGGGAAACGGGGGAACGGATGGGAAAGAGAGGGGAAGAAGGGGAAATGTGTGAGGGGAAGAGAGGGGAACGGAAGGGAAGAAAGGATGGGAGAGGGGTAATGGGTGAAGGTAAA
>NC_091560.1:45378239-45380739 GCF_042767895.1 Penaeus vannamei
CATAATTAAATGACGAGACGGAAGCCATGACACATCCCTGTCAACAGAAAATGACAAGGAATTGCAACATAAAGTCATAAAAAGTTGCACGTTTTTTTTCATGCCTTTTCGAATACGTTGCTATTTTGTTTTCCGTTGGTGTTTTTCATTCATTTTTCTTTCTTTTTGGAATGAGAAAGGTTGTGATGATTAGTGAGAATCGAAGAATAGAAAGAGGAGGGGGGAGAAGTAGAGGAGCAGGAGGAGGAAGGGGTGGAGGGGGGGAGTGGTAGTTATGGTGGCGGTGGAGGAGGAGGAGGAAGAAGAAGAAGAGAAAGAGGAAGAGGAAATAATGGTGGTGGAGGAGGGAAGGAGGGAGGAGGAGGAGGAATACAGAAGAAGAGAAGGAGGAGGAGGAAATAATGGTGGTAGTGGAGGAAGAGGAGGAGGAGGAAGAAGAAGAAGAGAAAGAGGAAGAGGAAATAATGGTGGTGGAGGAGGAAGAGGAGGAGGAGGAAGGGGGTGGATGAAGTGGTAGTTGTGGTGGAGGAGGAGGAATAGGAGAAGGAGAGGGAGATTGTGGTAGTGGAGGTAGAAGAGGAGGAGGAGAAGGAGGAAATAGTGGTGATCGCCGTGTAGGAGGAGGAGGGAGAGGAGGAGGAGGCGGACGCGGTTCATAAAGCGTAAAAGGACCACGAAAAAGATGAGAGGAAGAGCGGCAGATGATGAGAAAGAAAAGGGAGAAAGGCGAAGGAAGAGAACAGCAGAGTAAATAAGGAATTACGAACAGACGGAGGCGATGGAGGAGGAAGACAACAGTGAATGATGATAGTCATAATAACAGATAATAACAGCACTAATAAGTTAAATCAAAATGACCTAAAATTATTAGGAAGTGATAGAGGTAACGATAAAGGGAAGAGAGAGAGAGAGAGAGAGAGAGAGAGAGAGAGAGAGAGAGAGAGAGAGAGAGAGAGAGAGAGAGAGAGAGAGAGAGAGAGAGAGAGAGAGAGAGAGAGAGAGAGAGAGAGAGCGAGAGAGAGAGAGAGAGAGAGAGAGAGGAAAGAAAAACATAATGATCATAGTTACGATGATAAAGGAAAGGAGGAAGACCAAAAAGATAAGAAAAAGAAAGTAAAAAGTAAAAGGAGAAAAGGAAGAAGAGAGACAGAAAAAAGATGGATGGAGTCAATATAGGAGGGAAAAGAGCGAAGAGAGAGAGAAGGAGGAAAACAGAAACAGCGAAAAAGTGAATGATCAGTTGGTGACGGGAAAAAAATAAGTGGATGAGGGAATTTGAGAAGATGGAAGATACTGAGAGAGAGAGAGAGAGAGAGAGAGAGAGAGAGAGAGAGAGAGAGAGAGAGAGAGAGAGAGAGAGAGAGAGAGAGAGAGAGAGAGAGAGAGAGAGAGAGAGAAGAGAGAGAGAGAGAGAGAGAGAGAGAGAGAGAGAGAGAGAAACAGAGAGAGAGAGAGAGAGAGAGAGAGAGAGAGAGAGAGAAAACGGAGAGAGAGAGAGAGAGAGAGAGAGAGAGAGAGAGAGAGAGAGAGAGAGAGAGAGAGAGAGAGAGAGAGAGAGAGAGAGAGAGAGAGAGAGACAGAGAGAGAGGAAAGAGAGAAACAGAAAGAGAGAAAGAGAGAGAGAGAAACGGAGAGAGAGAGAGAGAGAGAGAGAGAGAGAGAGAGAGAGAGAGAGAGAGAGAGATAGAGATAGAGAGAGAGAGAGATAGAGAGAGAGAGAGAGAGAGAGAAAGGTGGAGAGCGACAGAAAGACAGAGACAGACAGACAAACAAACGGATTAAGATTAAGAAAAGCTAAAGGAAAAAACAAAACAAAAACAAAGCAAGAGAGAAATACAGAAAAAGAGAGAGACTTAAACACCTCCACCCCCCCCACTAAAAAAAAAAACAAAAAAAAAACACCACCATACGGTTGAATATCTACCAAAAAACCGTAACGAAAATGGGAATAAAGAAAAAATGAGAAATATTCGAGGCTGAAAGTGCGCAGCCGACCATCCTAAGGTAAGACTGGGATCGCTCCCTTAGGACCCTCAGACCACGGGAAACCCAGGCTTCTGTACCAGCTTCTCTCCTCATTCCAACACCAGCTGTTTTACACCGCTTCTATCCACCTCCGTTATGGGACTTGTTATGCCGTGCGGGTATTGGCTGTGTGGATGTTCCTCTGCGTGTTGTTACGTAATTTTGTATTTATTTTTGTATTCATTATATTTTTTATTTATTGTATTATTTTATTTATTTTATTTTTTTTCTAGGCGTCATATTATTGTATCTATTTCTTTATTTATTATATTTTTTATTTATTGTATTATTTTATTCATTTTATTTTTTTCTAGTGTTCATATTAGAAAGAATAGGAAAGGATTGGAATATTCGTTCATTATTGCGTGTGTGTTCAAGATGTTCTCAACAGCTAGCGGGAACACTGTCTTTACAAATAAAGAAACAAACACACGAATACATTCCTTGATCACAGATTTACATATAATCCACCTCA
>NC_091560.1:45390739-45393239 GCF_042767895.1 Penaeus vannamei
GTGATGAAGGGAGAAGAAAGAGATTTATTGGACAGTTTCTTACTCTTCTTCGTCCTCTTAATGATAATAATAAGAGAAATAATATGATAATAATGATATTTAAGTTTCTTCCTCTACCTCGTCCTCTTAATAATAATAATAATAGAAATAATATGATAATAATAATATTTAACAGTTTCTTGCTCTTCCTCGTCCTCTTCATAATAATAATAGAAATAATAATATGATGATAATATTTGACAGTTTCTTGCTCTTCCTCGTCCTCTTAATAATAATAATAATAGAAATAATATGATGATGATAATATTTGACAGTTTCTTGCTCTTCTTCGTCCTCTTAATAATAATGATAGAAATAATATGATAATAATAATATTTAAGTTTCTTGCTCTTCCTCGTCCTCTTAATAATAATAATAATAGAAATAATATGATAATAATAGTATTTAACAGTTTTTTGCTCTTCGTCGTCCTCTTAATAATCATAATAGAAATAATATGATAATAATGATATTTAACCGTTTTTTGCTCTTCTTCGTCCTCTTATTAATAATAATAGAAATAATATGATAATAATAATATCTAAGTTTCTTCCTCTACCTCGTCCTCTTAATAATAATAATAGAAATCATATGATAATAATAATATTTAACAGTTTCTTGCTCTTCCTCGTCCTCTTAATAATGATAATAATAGAAATAATATGATAATAAAAATATTTAACAGTTTCTTGCTCTTCTTCGTCCTCTTAATAATAATAATAAGAGAAATAATATGATAATAATAGTATTTAACAGTTTCTTCCTTTTCTTCGTCCTCTTAATAATAATAATAGAAATAATATGATAATAATGATATTTAACAGTTTCTTGCTCTTCCTCGTCCTCTTAATAACAATAATATTAGAAATAATATGATAATAATAATATTTAACCGTTTCTTGCTCTTCCACGTCCTCTTAATAATCATAATAGAAATAATATGATAATAATGATATTTAACAGTTTCTTGCTCTTCCTCGTCCTCTTAATAATAATAATAATAATAATAGAAATAATATGATAGTAATAATATTTAAGAGTTTTTTGCTCTTCCTCGTCCTCTTAACAATAATAATAATAGAAATAATATGATAATGATAATATTTAACAGTTTTTTGCTCTTCCTCGTCCTCTTAATAATAATAATAGAAATAATATGATAATAATCATATTCAACAGTTTTTTGCTCTTCCTCGTCCTCTTAATAATAATAATAATAAGAAGAATCATATGATTATAATAATATGATGGTGATGCTTGGAAGGTGATGGTGTTGATGATGATGGTTATTAGAAGGACATTAATGATATGAAGCGATGGTGATTCATGATAACAGTGATAGGAGATGATTGTGATTTAACAAGATAGATTATGATGGTGATTCGTGTTAATAATGATAGTGAGGATGATGCTAATACCAATCATGATGGTAGTGTTGATAACAATGATAGGAGATGATGGTGATTTGTGATGATATGATAGATTATGATGGTGATTCGTGTCAATAATGATAGTGATGATGAACCTGATAACAACCATGATGATAGTGTTAATAGTGAATATGCCGATGATTCCAAAACGACGAAGCGTTGATGACGATGGCAACAACCATACTGATAGTGCTTGATAGTGACACCGCTTACAATCCCCCTTTGCCATGAATACGAAGGGTTCCCAGGGGGTGGTATAATAACGAATCGAAGTGGAATTAACGGTGACAATATCGTCGAAGGGGAGAAATTTCTAATAACAATGGCGACAAGGAAAAGTCAATAACAATGGCTGTAGAGTTAGGGGGGAAAAAAGTGCCAATGCCTTCCATGGGGGCAGCATAATGACTTTGCCAGGGAGGGGGGAGGGGGGACGGGGGTGGGGGGAGGGGGTGAGGGGGTGAGGGTGAGGGGTGAGGGGGAGGGGAGGGGGTGAGGGAGGGGAAGGGGAAGGGGAGGAGGGAGAGGGGGGAGGGGAGGGAGGGGGCTAGCAGGAGAGGGAGGGGGATGGGAGGGGGCGAGGGGGTGAGGGATGAGGGAGGGGAGGGGCTGGCAGGAGAGGGAGTAGAAGGTCATGGGAGTTCCCTGGGGAGGTACTATCAGAAAAAAGAGGGAGATACCAAGGGAAGGAGTAGGGATTAGGGGGAGAGGGAGGTACTAGTGGGGGGGGAGAGAAGAGCTGGAGGAGGTAGGGGGGAAGTACAAAAGGGAGGGGGTATGAAGGGGAGGGGAAGGGATTAGGGGGATCTACCAGGGAAGAGAGAGAGCTACCATGGGAAGGGCGGGGGGGTTACCAGGGAGAAGGGGGTACCAAGGGGGAGAGGGAGTTACCAAGGGAAAGAGTACATGGGGTTGCCAGGGAAAGGGGGCAGGGAGAGGGAGGTGACTACCAGAAAAGCGAAAAAGAAACCAAGAGGGAGAGAAGAAACCATGGGGAGAGGGGAGAAACTATGGGGGATAGGGGAGTTACC
>NC_091560.1:45395739-45398239 GCF_042767895.1 Penaeus vannamei
GAGAGAGAGAGAGAGAGAGAGAGAGTACAGGTTACAGTGTTATTCTGTGTCCTATAAATTGTCTAGTTGCCATATCAAAATAACATATCCCACCTTTGTAGTTTTAGAGAATAAAGTTCGAAAATCCATATCGTAATAGAATATAACTACATGCCTATAAAAAAAAAAAAAAAAAAAAAAAAAAACGTACTTTCTTATAGCATAATATTTTAACCAAAAAATCGGGTAGAATTACATAAAATACGCTTGCAAATTATATTAAAAGAATCGAACTCGCTCTTCAAATCCTATATTTTTGCATAAATACTTGCATAATCGATTTTTTCGCACCATTACATAAACTATATACTATAAAATCATGATCGTAAAACCATCATCGCATACATATCATTAGGACAAATCATTATAACAGCTTATCAACAACAACCCCGTATTAAACTTCATCTTCAAAACGCACGTAGGTGTATAAACTACAAAGCGAACACAGCGGATCGGTACATAAACTTCAAAACGCTATATCACCATAAAAAAAAAGGAAAAAAGGAAAAAAAAAATTAAACTACATCGGAGCTCTAGCATATCGCTCCAGATCAAAAGAGTAAAGTATGAGAGGGAATGGGGAGAGAGGGAGAGTTGGAATATCGGCGGAGCTGGAACACTGGTGGGAGAATATCAGGAAAGCTCGGGTACTGGGTGAGCTCGAGGTACAGGAGAGCTGGAGTACCGGGAGAGCTTATGGAAAGGGGAACCGGGAGAGATGGAATACATGGAGAATTGAAATACCCGGCGAGCTAAAATACCCCAAAGGTAGAATATCTCGGGGGTCGAATACCGGGAGGCTTCGAATCCCTCGAGGAGAGGTCGAATACCAGAAGGGTTCGAATCCCTCCCGGTATACCAGGAGGGTTCGAATACCTCACAGCTAAAATACCGGGATATCTCGAATACTGGGAGAGCTCATATACCGTTGAGATAGACTAACAGTAGAGCTTGAGGTACTGGAGAACTCGAATACCGGGAGAGCTCGAATACCACAAAATTCGAATACCTCAAAGCTCGAATACCACAAGAGTTAAAACAACAGGAAATAAAGTCGTGATCTCATGCACCGTCCAGAACTCGCGTATCGAAAGAGACCTCGAACACCTGCGCGAAAACGGAGGTTCACCAAGTTCCACAAGAAAAAAAAAAAAAAACAAGAAAAACAAGACCAATAAACTTGCAACGATTGCAGCCCATCGATCCGATGAAGTTCAGAGCGAGTTGCGGACGAAGATTGATGGAGGGAGCATAATAGAGCAAGAAATACGGTGTGAGGAAAATTAATGAGGAGGGTGGACCGGTCAGCAACCTCACACAGGGATGGGACTTGTTATTGTTTGACACGAGGCAGATCTTGTACGTTGGCTTCGGGGATACACACAAGCGCCCCTTCTTCGTCCTAAACATGTTGTGAACGTGTCTGATCAGCTGTTTGGGCGTGTTAAAGTGGTCATGGTGTGTTATGCTGTTTGGGTAGTGTGTTGGCCGTGGTGTACTTGTTTCCACGTCTCATTTCAGTGTGGTTTGATTATTCAGATATTCAGAAATTTAATCAGAATCGGTTGTATAGCTATTTATCAGTCTATATGTCTGTCTCTGTCTGTTTTTTCTCTGTCTGACTATCTATCTTTATAACTGTCTGTTTGCCTGTCATGACTGTCAGTCTCTCTCTCTCTCTCTCTCTCTCTCTCTCTCTCTCTCTCTCTCTCTCTCTCTCTCTCTCTCTCTCTCTCTACGTGTGTGTGTGTGTGTGTGTGTGTGTGTCTGTCCTTTTGTTTCTCTGCCTATCTTTATGTCTGTCTGTCAGTCTTTCTTTCTCTGTTTGCCTGCCCGTCTGTCTATCAATCTATTTATCGTTATCTACTCCAATATTTTTTTTTTTTTCACAATCTTTTACCCTTTTGTTTTGTGCGTGTCTGAACACTGCGAAACGGAGGGGAAGGGGGAAATGGGGAAGACACGAAATATTTCCATAACCATCCGGTCTCCATCTTCTAAAATTTCACAGCACACACGCGCGGGGTCTCACGAAGTCAGGCCATGAGACACAAACCGGCGTCGGGAGTCTGGGGCAGAACAGACCCCAAAAAGCCAAATCGATTTTAAAAAACTCGTACACCACGCGCGCAAAAAAAAAAAAAAAAAAAAGGGGGGGGGGTGTATCAAGTCACCGGTATTAGTGGGAATCGGTATCCAAATAACCCACGAAATTACAGGTGAGTCAAATTACAGGTGAGTTGCAACGGGAAGGGAACGCTGGGTCTTTATTTACGACGCCGAAAGACTTAAGGGGAGGGGGAAGGGGGAGGGGGGGGAAGGGCAGGGGTGTTTGTGCCTGAGACTAAAGGCGTCGGGACTAAAGGCTTTGATTAGCTTTCGCCTTCCTCGCAAGGGTCGGAGTTAGTCTGGAGTTATTGATACCCCTTCGATCACGAACTAAGTCCAGGGAGTTTAACTT
>NC_091560.1:45435739-45445739 GCF_042767895.1 Penaeus vannamei
TGGCACCGGTCGAAGGTTTTTTTTTTTTTTTTTTTTCTATTATTATTTTTTTTTTTTTATTAATCTTCGTTCTTCGTTTTCTTTCTGCGTTTAATTAATCTGTCTTTTTTTCGCGATCGTCATGTGTGTTGAGGAGGGTGAATAGCAAAGAAGAAAGAACTGTTTTGTTTATTCATTGTTGTGTATATTAGTTTGTAGCTATTTTTCTATCTTTATGTATGTGTTGGGTGTCTTTCCATCTCTCTTTCCCTCTATCTATCTATCTATCTATTTATCTATCCATCTACATATATGTCTATATATCTATCCATCTATCTACTTATCTATCTATCTATATCTTTCTTCCTATCTACACCAATCTTTATAGCTCTGCCATCTTTCCATCTTCATCTATCTCTTTATACCCGTGTAGCTATATATCTATGCATCTACATCCATCCATCTATCTATTTATCTATCTATCTATCTATTTGTCTCTCTATCCCCTTCTATCTACGTAACATCTATGCATCTACTTCCATCCATCTATCTATCTATCTCTCTGTCCCCATCTATCTACGTAACATCTATGCATCTACTTCCATCTATCTATCTATCTATCTCTCTGTCCCCATCTATCAACGCATCTATGCATCTATTTCCATCCATTTATCTTTTTGTCTCTCTATCTCCTATCAACGCAACATCTATGCTTCTATTTCCATCAATCTATCTATCTATCTGTCTATTTATCTCTCTATCCCCATCTATCTACGTATCATCTATGCATCTATTTCCATCTACACAAACAATAATTTCCCGCAGACCGAAGAATCGCCTTCCTCGACCAGTTCGCCTTTTCCAGAAGATCCGTTTTATTGCGACTAAACTCACCAACGGCACGACAACCGGTCTTATTATTATTACTAAGCCCCGGCGAGCACACACACGTTGGCCCCGCTCGCAAGGCCCTGGCCAGCGGAGGGATGCAACCGCGCTGGCCATAATAACTATTGCACATTACGGCGCAGGGGGGGAATAACGTATATTACGCTACGTTGCAAATGCCGATAATGTTATGCCAGGGCCGTGGGATGCACACGTGTGACGTCGTGTGTCACGTACAGGGCCTTGTGTGCACACACGTTCGGGGCGTTCGTTGTGTTCGTTGTTTTTTTTTTTGTTTTTTTTTAGCGCGGGGGGGCCTCGTGTCGGGAACGGCTCTGGCGAGGAACGGCGAGGAACGGCGAGGGGGGGGGGGGGGAAACCCGCGCTCCGTCTGCGTTGCATACCTTGCATGTCGGCGAGTTTGACCTGTTTTCGGCTCATTGCGCGCCGGACCTCCTCTAATGCAACAGCTGTAACGATCTTGCAACGAGAGGGAGGGAGGGAGAGAGGTGGGGAGGGCTAAGGGTGGTGGGGGGGGGCTAAGGGGTGGGTGGTGAGGAGAGAGGGTGGTGGGGGGGGCTAAGGGTGGGGGAGGGAGAGAGAGAGGGTGGTGGGGGGGCTAAGGGTGAGGAGGGGAGATGGAGAGAGGGGGTGTTGGGGGCTAAGGGTGGGGGGAGGGAGGGAGAGAGGGTGGTGGTGGGGGGCTAAGGGTGGGGGGAGGAGAGAGGGTGGAGGGGAGGGAGAGAGGGTGGTGGTGGGGGGCTGAGGGTGGGGGAGGGAGAGAGGGTGGTGGAGGGGAGGGGCTAAGGGTGGGGAGGGAGGGAGGGAAGGTGGGGGGGGGGTGGTGGGGGCTAAGGGTGGGGGAGGGAGGGAGAGAGGGTGGGAGGGAGAGAAGAGGGTGTTGGGGGGCTAAGGGTGAGGGGGAGGGAGAAGAGAGGGTGGTGGGGGAGGGGGCTAAGGGTGGGGAGGAGAGAGGGTGGTCGGGGGGGGCTAAGGGTGGGGAGGGAGGGAGAGGGGTGGTGGGGGCTAAGGGTTGGGGGAAGGAGAGGGAGAGAGGGTGGGGGAGGCCAAGGGTGGGGGAGAGGGAGAGGGAGAGGGTGGTGGAGGGGAGGGGCTAAGGGTGGGAGGAGGAGGGAGAGAGGGAAGGTGGAGGGGGGGAGAGGAGAGGGAAGGTGGGGGCTACGGGGTGAGGGAGGGGAGAGAGGGAAGGTGGTGGGGGCTAAGGGTGAGGGGGAGGGAGTGGGAGAGGGGTGGTAGGGGGGGCCTAAGGGTGAGGGGGAGGGAGAGAGATAGGGAAGGTGGGGGCTAGAGTGGGGGGAGGGAGGAGAGGGTGGGGGCTAAGGGTGGGAGGGAGGGAGGAGAGAGTGGTGGGGGGCTAAGGGTGAGGGGGAGGGAGGGAGGGAGGGAAGGTGGGGAGGGGGCTAAGGGTGAGGGAGGAGGGAGAGAGAGAGAGAGGGAAGGTGGGGGAGGGGGCTAAGGGTGAGGGGGGAGGGAGAGAGAGAGAGAGGGAAGGTGGGGGAGGGGGCTAAGGGTGAGGGGGAGAGAGAGGGAGAGAGGATGCTGAGGGGGGGGAGTGTTGTAATTTATAGTATCTGTTTCGAATTCGATGTGCAATAGAGGTATCTCGAGGCATGAAGCATTTTGGGAGAGGCGGAAAGCGAGGGATTCTGTGCCTCGGGATTCTGATGCTTGGATTCCTTGTGTGTGTGTGAGATATTTGCGGTTTAGATCCGCGTGTGTGTGCGTGTCTGGACATAAATGAATATACATATGTGCGCATTTACATATGCACATATAATCATACACACAAGCACACGACACAGGTACACATATATGGATGTGTGTGTGTGTGTGTGTGTGTGTGTGTGTGTGTGTGTGTGTGTGTGTGTGTGTGTGTGTGTGTGTGTGTGTGTGTGTGTTTGTGCTTGTGCTTGTGCTTGTGTTTGTGTTTGTGTTTGTGTGTGTGTGTGTGTGTGTGTGTGTGTGTGTGTGTGTGTGTGCATGTGCATGTGCATGTGCATGTGCGTGTGCGTGTGCGCGTGCGTGCGTGCGTGCGTGCGTGCGTGCGTATGTGTGTGTGTAGATAGACAGATAGATATAGATATGGTGCATACGCGTCTACAAGTTTGCAGAATCCCCGGCGCATTTCCATAACCCTTTGTGCACGCAAATACCCATAAAAATGATAAGACCCTTGATGCCTCCGTTTTTTTTTTCCCCTTATCTTTTTTCCTTACACCAGTAAATACCCTATTCAGCATAACGGCATTTCTGTCTTTTAGAAATATTCAGCTAATCTTTTTCCCAAACTCGCTGTTGCTGATAAACAAACACGCTTTCCATTTTTTTTTTTTTCGTTTTTTTCGTCTTGTTTCTTTTTCCATTTTTTTTCCTGTTTCCTTTTTTTCTTCTTTTTTTTCAACCATTCCGTGCTCTTCATTAGCGTTAATGAGCTCGTGAAATCTAAGCGATAATTCCTAGCAATCAAAATTTGCGCAGGAAAAAAGAAGAAAAGAAAAAAAGAAGTGTTAAAAAAATGATAAAAAAAATTATATGAGGGATTTGGAAGTCAGTGTTGCAATCACAGCACAGGGTTGCTACGTGGTGTTGGCTTCGTTGATTGGTTGGTTGATTGGTTGGTTGGTTGACTGATTGGTGGACTTAGAAAACTGGTTGACTTAGAAAACTGGTTGACTTAGAAAACTGGTGGACTTAGAAAACTGGTTGACTGACTGGTGGACTTAGAAAACTGGTTGACTGACTGGTGGACTTAGAAAACTGGTTGACTGACTGATGGACTTAGAAAACTGGTGGACTTAGAAAACTGGTTGACTTAGAAAACTGGTTGACTTAGAAAACTGGTGGACTTAGAAAACTGGTTGACTGACTGGTGGACCTAGAAAACTGGTGGACTTAGAAAACTGGTGGACTTAGAAAACTGGTTGACTGGTGGACTATGGACTTAGAAAACTGGTTGACTGGTGGACTAAGAAAACTGGCTGACACTGTTGGACTTAGAAAACTGGCTGACTAACTGGTGGACTTAGAAAACTGGCTGACTGACTGGTGGACTTAGAAAACTGGTTGACTGACTGGTGACTTAGAAAACTGGTTGACTGACTGGTGGACTTAGAAAACTGGTTGACTGATTGGTGGACTTAGCAAACTGATTGACTGACTGGTGGACTTAGAAAACTGGTTGACTGACTGGTGGACTTAGAAAACTGGTTGACTGACTGGTGACTTAGAAAACTGGTTGACTGACTGGTGGACTTAGAAAACTGGTGGACTTAGAAAACTGGTTGACTGATTGGTGGACTTAGCAAACTGATTGACTGACTGGTGGACTTAGAAAACTGGTTGACTGACTGGTGGACTTAGAAAACTGATTAACTGACTGGTGGACTTAGAAAACTGGTTGACTGACTGGTGACTTAGAAAACTGGTTGACTAACTGGTGGACTTAGAAAACTGGCTGACTGACTGGTGGACTTAGAAAACTGGTTGATAGACTGGTGACTTGGAAAACTGGCTGACTAACTGGTGGACAGAAAACTGGCTGACTGACTGGTGAACTGAGTAAGGAAACTGACTGACTGTCTGGTTAAATGAATAAAAAAAAAAAAAAACGATTGACTGACTGGTTAACAGACTGACAGCCATATGTCTGACAGGTTCACCTCCCGATCCTAAAATGTAAAGACAAACAATAATATACTTTGCGCTTACTCAGTTGTGTCTGTTCCCTGCCCCCCCCCACCCCCGCGCTAAGAGTGTACTAACTTACCTTTTCGATAAAGTAAACATTACCTTGCAATTTGCGCTTGATGCGATTGCAAACAGAATATCGAATGTGTTGCAGAATTTTCGTCGATGTATATATGCCTTTTTTGTGTGTGAGCTTTGTTCTAAGTGCACGTTCATGTGTATATACATACATACATATATACATACGTATGTGTATGCATCTATACATTCAGACACACACACACACACACACACACACACACACACACACTCACTCACTCACTCACTCACTCACTCACTCACTCACTCACTCACTCACTCACTCACTCACTCACTCACTCTCTCTCTCTCTCTCTCTCTCTCACACACACACACACACACACACACACACACTCACTCACTCACTCACTCACTCACTCACTCACTCACTCTCTCTCTCTCTCTCTCTCTCTCTCTCTCTCTCTCTCTCTCACACACACACACACACACACACACACACACACACACACACACACACACACACACACACACACACACACACACACACATATCTATATATGTATGTGTGTATGTGTGTGTGTGTACGTATAAATGTATGTATGTATGAATGTATGTACACGCCAAATTCTTCCAATCACATAGGGATTTATAGATTTCTCCATCGCTTTATCTATTCATGCATAAATGGCTGTTTGTGTGTTCGGTTATTCACGCAAAAAACACTGTGTAAATAACCATCATCTACCGGAGTGCCAGTGTGGATGCCTTTGCGTGTTAATACTCTAGTCATTGTTTATTTTGATATCCAGTTATTGCACGCTTAAACATCACCAAATGTAACAACAACAACAAATAAACAAACACAGCTGGTATGAATTTTAGATAATGTATATTATCACCTAATACAGGTAAATGAAAAAACAAATAAATAAGCAAATAAACAAAAACGACAACGATATTTCACCTAATAAAAATAACAAAACAAATACACAAGTAAACAAAATAACAAAACAAAAACAAACAGTACATCACCTAATATAAAAAAAATAAATAAAATAAACAAAAACTACAGCAACGATATATAACCTGATATAGATAAAATAAAATAAAATAAAATAAAATAAAAATAAACAAAAACTGCAGCAACGATATATCACCTAATATAGGTTTTAAAAAATAAGAAATAAAATAAAATAAAAATAAATTAGATAAAATAAAACAGACGAAAACAGCAACGGTCTATCATCACAACGCCACGATCTTCTGCCGTGCAATTATATGCAACTTACCGCCCACGCAACGTGCAACATGGAAGGTGTCATTTAGCTTAATGTGGGCAATTGTGTCACCTGCAACGTCATTAAAGGCGGCCGGCGGATGGAATTGGCTGCGATATTGACATCTAATCAATAAGGGCCGGGGCAAGAAAGTGCCAAGAAAGTGCATTTTCTTTTTTGTGTGTGTGTGTGTGTTCATTTAGCTTATTTTGTGTGTGTGTGTGTGTGTGTGTGTGAGTGTGTGTGTGTGTGTGTGTATATGTGTGTCTGTCTGTATGTATGGATGTGTATGTGTGTGTGTGTGTGAGTCTGTGTGTGTGTGTGTCTGTAGGTATGTATGGATGTGTATATATGTATGTGTATGTGTGTGCGTGCGTATGTGTGCTTGTGTGTATGTGTGTGTGTGTAGAGAGAGAGAGAGAGAGAGAGAGAGAGAGAGAGAGAGAGAGACAGACAGACAGGCAGAAAGACAACCAGACAGACAGACAACCAGCCAGCCAACCAGCCAGCCAGCCAGCCAGCCAGACAGAAACAGAAATACTCTAAACTTCCATTACCAGATACGACTTAATATCTATCACCATAATAAAATCCACACTCCATCAGCTTGCGGGATTATTTTCCATATCATTAAAAGATCTTTCGCTCGTTACTGTAGCGTTTACAGCGTCACCGTATCCGTTGTTTGTGGCAGACCGGACTACGTAAAACTAGCATTCCTTTTGTGCAATTTGCAAGCCAAGTAACTGTGATTGCCTGCTTGCTCGTATTTAACTTCGTGTGCCATTCATTAGTCGAAACGAGTTCCTTGACATGAACGTTTTTTCTTCTTCTTCTTTTTCTTTTTCTATTTCTTTTTCTTTTTCTCTTCTTCGTCCTCTTTTTTCTCTTCTTCTTCTAATTCTTCTTCTTCGTCTTCTTCTTCTTCTTCTTCATCTTCTTCTTCTTCTTCTTCATCTTCTTCTTCGTCCTCTTCTTCTTCTTCTTCAACCTCTTCTTCGCCCTCTACTTCTTCTTCATCATCTTCTTCTTCTTCTTCTTCTTCTTCCTCTTCTTCTTCTTCTTCTTCTTCTTCTTCTTCTTCTTCTTCGGCCTTCTTCTTCTTCGTCTTCTTTTTCTTCTTCTCCACCTTCTTGTTCTTCTTCTTCTTCTTCTTCTTCTTCTTCTTCTTCTTCTTCTTCTTCTTCTTCTTCTTCTTCTTCTTCTTCTTCTTCTTCTTCTTCTTCTTCTTCTCCTCCTCCTCCTCCTCCTCCTCCTCCTCCTCTTCCTCCTCCTCTTTTTCTTCTTCTTCTTCGTCCTCTTATTATTATTATTATTATTATTATTATTATTATTATTATTATTATTATTATTATTATTATTCGTCCTCCTCCTCTTCTTCTTCTTCTTCGTCTTATTATTATTATTATTATTATTATTATTATTATTATTATTCGTCTTCTTCTTCTTCTTCGTCGTCCTCTTCTTCTTCTTCTTTTTTAAAAATGTAGACTTTTTTTTTTTTGGGGGGGGGGGGAGGGGGAGAAGGAGAAATTCCACATCCATTATTCGAACAATGAGAAGACCCATTTCATTCGTTGCTTCTCGCATGCAACGAAGCCACAAAGTTGCATGTCCTGGCAGGAAAAATCGCTTTTCCTGTGTATTTCTTTTTTCTGCATTTAAAATCGTATTTACATGGACATTATAACGAATTTTTGGACTCTCCCTTCCGTGTGTAGAGTCACTGAGATAACGGGTTTTCTAATCAGTAAAGCCGTTTGTTGTTTTTTGGGGGTTTTGAGAACACATTTTTTTGGCGTTTCGTTACAACGGATCCAAATTATTGTTATCTGTAAATCACGCGTCGTTTAAAATGCGTTTGTCGTTTTCTGTTTCTCAGTTTTTCATCGAAGAAAACGGGAAGGTATTGCATTCGTTGTTAAACATAAAATATAGAAAACGGGAAATTAAAAGGGATATTTGCATTATTTTTGTTAAACATTATTACAGTTTTATTCTTAATATATCATTATCATTCTTATATATATGTATATATATATATTTTTTTTTTTAGTTTGTGATTTTGGAATTTTAATCTAGAGAGAGGGAGAGGGAGAGAGAAAGAGAAAGAGAAAGAGAAAGAGAAAGAGAGAGATTTTTATAATGCCGTTACTACTATCATTCTGATTACAGTAATGACTCATAAACAGCTCTTAATAATGATTAGGATAATGAAAATGATAACTATCATTAGTAATGATAACGATGATCATTGTCGATACCATCATTATTATTATGATTAAGTATTATCATTATCATTGACACTATCGATATCACCACAATAATCAACATCATCATTATAATGATTGTTAATCATCGTTATATGCAATACCATCACATATTCTAACACACACACACACACATCCACAAACACACACACACACACACACACACACACACACACACACACACACACACACACATCCACAAACACACACACACACACACACACACACACACACACACACACACACACACACACACACACACACACACACTTGCACAAACACACACACACACACACACACACAGACACACACACACACAGACAAACAAACACACACACGCAAACACACATACAGACACACACACAGAGAGACACACGCACACACACACACTCACACTCACACACACACACACACACACACACACACACACACACACACACACACACGCACACACACGCAAACACACATACACACACACACACACACACACACACACACACACGCACGCACGCACGCACGCACGCACGCACGCACGCACACAAGCACACACACACACGCACGCACACACACACACACACACACACGCACACACACACACAAACACACACACGCACACACACACACACAAACACACACACACACACACACACACACACACACACACACACACACACACACACACACACACACACACACACACACACACACACACACACACACACACACACACACACACACACACACACACACACACACACACACACACACACGAGAACCAGAAGAGTATAGGAAATTCTTATTTCAGACGCACCTCAATAGGAGCCAAAATAGCACAAACATTGGCATTCTCTACATTCACTAGAAAGAAATGGAAATGGAAAAAGAAAGAGAAAGAAAAAACACAAAGAAAGAAAACAGGAAAAGGGGGAAAGGAGAAGAAAAGAGAAATCGGAAAAGAGAGTGTAAAGGAAAAAGTAGGAGAAAGTAAAAGTAGGAAAAGGAATGAAAGAGAGAGAGAGAGAGATTAATTAAGAAAAATGGAAATAAAAGAGAGACAGAAAAACACACGAACAAGAAAAAAGAAAAAGATGAATAAGAAGGCGACAAAAATTAAAAAAAACAATAAAGAAAAGAAAAAGAGAAATGAAACAAAACAAATGACTGAAAAGTAAAAAAAAAAAAAAAAAAAAAAAAAAAAAAAAAGAGAAAAAGGGTAAGAAAAGACAACAAATTATTGAAAAAGAGAGAGAGAGAGAAAGACACATCGTTTCGACACTCCCACACGAGCAGAATTTTCCTATAAATAGATCTCGAACTCAAACAAATGCCATAAATTCAATATCAAAGTCGATAGAGTCTCGTTATGACTGACATGTACTGATGACTGAAATATTTTAAAATCATTAGCGATTTTTTTTTTTTTATACATTGTAATGTGTGTGTGTGTGTGTGTGTGTTTGTGTGTGTGTGTGTTTGTGTTTGTGTTTGTGTTTGTGCGTGTGCGTGTGCGTGTGCTTGTGTGTGTGTGTGTGTGTGGACCTACATGTTAGAGTATTTGTTTGTTTGTGTATTTGTTCTTTACTTTTTTTCTTGCCCGTGTGTGTATGTGCCCGGGTACATACATGCGAGTATAGCGAGTATATACATGTGTGTATGTGTACGTGTGTGCGTGGAAGAGCAAACACCCCGAGGGGCCTTCCCATTCACCTGTCGACCTCGGTGAAGACGCTTTCCCAAATTAGAACGGAGAAACAGACGCAGGTGTTCTCGCACAGGTGTTCAGGTTCCCCCCGTCTTCTTCCCACATTCGCCCCGTGACACTTACCGGGAGAGACTAGG
>NC_091560.1:45465739-45470739 GCF_042767895.1 Penaeus vannamei
CTCTTGCAGACGTCCTTCTCCTACAGACACCATGGTTCCTCTCCTGCAGACGCCCCTCCCCTGCAAGACACGATGGTCCCTCTCCTGCAGACGCCCCTCCCCTACAAGACACTCCTACTCTCTCCTATAGACACGCCCTTCCTCCTACAGACATCCTGATCTCTCTCCGACAAGACATCCTGGTGTCTCTCATCCAGAAGCCCTTCCCTCTCCCTACAGACGCCGTCCTCGCCTCCCGCAGACGCCCTATATCCCCCCCTCCCCCCCAACCCATCCTTCAGACGTCGACCGCAATGCTCTGCAACGTTTTCTGTTATCATTCAGGGCGGGGCGAGGGCCAGCAGGAGTGCCACGCTCGCCTATGCTAACCGGGCGAGTCTATTGCCAGCGTCGAGTGTGGCCCTACGCCTTCTCTCGCCCCAGCACGAGCTATTCACTCCAAAGCCCCGCGTCTAATTCTGAGACTATTCACGGAGTCACGTCACTCTCGTGCACAGGCATTGAATATTTTCTTTGTTTAAAAATAAAAGGGAAAAAAAATATACAAAATTTCGTACTCAAGAACTTTTACGTCCCGGGCCATTTTTAGCACCGAACGCCGTGTTAAAGAGACGTAAAGCGATTTAACACGGAACAATAATTGCAACCTGTTGAATTGTAGTAATTTTTTATTCTATCCATTTTTTTCTTTTTTTATTTTTGTCTTTCTTTCTTTCTCGTTTCCTTTCTTGCTTTCCTTCTCTTTTCTTTTCTTTCTCACTCTCCAGCTCGACGCTTTGCAATGCAACCGACAAGGCAATCTCTCCTTTTCTTTATCGTCGGGTCACGAATAGAATTCACCGTTACATCCTGTTCCTCTTCTTATCTCTTCCTCTCCTTCACCCCTTTTTCCTCTTGCTTATTTATCTTTACTTTCTTTTTCTCTATCTAATTCTTCTTCTTTCCCTTCTTCTTTTCTTTCTACTCTTGCTCCTACTCTTAATATTACTCCTCTCCCTCTTCCTTCTTTCCTCTTTTACTCCCTTTCCTCCTCCTCCTCCTCTGCTCCTTCTTCTTCTTCTTCTTCTTCTTCTTCTTCTTCTTCTTCTTCTTTCTTCTCCTTCTCCCTTCTCCTTCTCCTTCTCCTTCTCCTTCTCCTTCTCCTTCTCCTTCCCCTTCCTTCCCTTCCCCTTCCCCTTCCCCTTCCCCTTCCTTCTCCCCCTTCCTTCCCTTCCCCCTTCCCCTTCCCCTCTTTCTCCTTCCCCTTCCCCTTCCCCTTCCCCCTTCCTCCTTCCCCTTCTCCTTCTCCTTCTCTTCCTTCTTCTCCCCCTTCTCCTTCTCCTCCTTTCTTCCTCCTCCCTCCTTCCTCATTCCCCAACATTTCTCCTCTCGGTGCAGACATCGCAACCTTCCTCCCCCCCTGCCCTTTCTCCTCTCTCCTACCCTCACCTTCCCCCTCTCCCCTCTTTCCCTTCCCACCCACCTCATCCTCCCCTCTCTCCCCTTCTCCCCCCCCCTCCCCCACCTCTCCCTCCCCTTCCTCCCCCCCCACCTCATCCTCCCCTCGCTCCCCTTCTCCCAGCCCCTCCCCCTTCTCTCCCTCCCCTTCCTCCCGCCTCTCCCCCCCCCTTTCCCCTCTCCCCTCACCCCCCCACACTTCCCCCTGAGGGCACGAGAAGGAGCACAAGGACGTCGACACTCGACACATGGCTCGACTTATCACGTAACGCTCACTAACTGCTCTTGTCTCAGCCTGCGGGGAGAGGGGAGAGGAGAGAGGGGACACAGGAGAGGGGAGACGAGAGAGGAGAGAATGGGGAGAGGAGAGGCAAGTGGAGACAGGAGAATGGGAGAGAGGGGAGAGGGGAGATGGGAGAATGGGAGAGAGGGGAGACGAGAGAGGAGAGAATGGGGAGAGGGGAGAGATTGGAGAGAGGGGAGGCAAGGAGAGACTTGAGAATGCGGAGAGGGAAAAAGGTAGAGGGGAAGCAAGGGGTGACGGAAGACGGGAGAGAGGAGGCAAGAGGAGAGGAGAGGCAAGGGGAGACAGGAGAGGGGAGAGGGGAAGCAAGGGGTGAAGGGAGACGGAAGAAGGAAGAATGGGGGATGGGAGAGAGAAGAGAAGACGGGAGAGGGAAAATGGGAGCGGGAGGAATGAGACGAGGGGAGAGAGGAGAAGCAAAGAGTAAAGGGAAGAGGAAGGAGGAGAGAGGAATGGAAGGGAGACAGAAGAGGGAAGAAAGGGAAGAGGAGGGAGAGGGAAGAGAGGAGGGAGGAGGGAAGAATGAATGATGAGAGGAGAGAGCGTAGAAGAGAAGAGAGAGAGAGAGAGGAAAGAATAGAGAGGATAGGGGGGAACAGGGAGAGAAGAGAGGGAAGAGAGGGGGAACTGACACAAGGGAGGGAGGGGGGAATAGAGAAAAGGGAATAAAGAGGGGAAAGAACGCCAAGGGGAACTTTAGTCACCAAAGTTATTTAAGGGAAAAAGTGGAGGGGAGAGAATATGAAGGAAGGGGGGGAGAACAAAGCAAAGGGAGAGAATAGAACGAAGGTAAAGGACAAGGACTGCGTTTATTGTGTCGAGTCGATAGTTAGAGAAACTGAACGAAAAGGATAGGATTTTTTTTTCTTTTTTTGGAAAATACACACAGCGAGGGAGGGAGGGAGAGAGAGAGATAGAGAAAAAAACACACAGCGAGGAGGGAGAGAGAGGAGAGAGAGAGAGAAAGAGAGAGAAAAGAGAGAGAGAGAGAGAGAGAGAGAGAGAGAGAGAGAGAGAGAGAGAGAGAGAGAGAGAGAGGGAGAGAGAAAGAGAGAGAGAGAGGGAGAGGGGGCGAGAGAGAAAGGAGAGAGAGAGAGGGGGAGGAAGGAGAGGAGAGAGAGAAAGTGAGAGAGAGACAGAGACAGACAGACAACACGCAGAATCCCACAGTCACAGAATCCCAGAATCACCTCCCAAAACCGCAGAGGGGGGGAGGGGAGGGGAGGGGGGCGTGGCGACGACAGGGAGCCAGCGGGAGGAGGAGGAGAGAGAGGGAGAGGGAGCGTGGGATGCTCATCATCATCTCGCGAAGGGATGGAGGGGGAGATGCTGATCCCGCAGAGGGTCGAGATGCAGCATCACGCTTCTCTTTGCCTCTTCTGTATGCATTGAGACTGTCAGTGTAGTTGGGTGTGAGATGAAGCTTTGTTAAAAAGTACGACCACCTCGCCAGGGTGTGATGTAAAGTAGCTCTTGCTGACGTTATGAAATCATACGTATATAGAAGAAGAAGGAGAAGAAGAAGAAGAGGAAGAAGGAGAAGGAGAAGAAGAAGAAGAAGGAGAAGGAGAAGGGGAGGAGGAGGAGGAGGAGGAGGAGGAGGAGGAGGGGGGGAAGAAGGAGATGAAGAAGAAGAAGAAGGAGAAGAAGAATAAGAAATAGAAGAAAAAGAAGAAGAAATAGAAGAAGAAGAAAAAATAGAAAAAAAGAAGAAGAAGAAGAAAAAATAGAAAAAAGAAAAAAGAAGAAGAAGAAGAATTAGAAGAAGAAGAAAAAGAAGAAGAAGAAGAAGAAACAAAAAGAAAAGAAAAAGAAAAGAAAAAAAACACCTAAACATAACAGCGCAGACCCAGTCGAGAGATCGCTGACAGAGCCCAGCACCTGCAACAACACAGCGACACTGTTCCCTTAAGATGTCGTAAACTGACAGATTCCTACAGCTCCTGACGGTCTCCCGAACCAAGCCGACGTCCTGGTTGAGTCAGCCCACCACAGGGCGTGACTGACCCTCGCTACCATCACGAATACAGACGTACTTACATTCCCCTTCTCGTTCTCGTTCTCCTCCTTCTTCTCCTTCTTCTCCTTCTCCTTCTCCTTTTCCTTTTCCTTTTCCTTTTCCTTTTCCTTTTCCTTTTCCTTTTCCTTTTCCTTTTCCTTTTCCTTTCTTCCTTTTCCTTTTCCTTTTCCTTTTCCTTTTCCTTCTCCTTCTCCCTTCTCCTTCTCCTTCTCCTTCTCCTTCTCCTTCTCCTTCTCCTTCTCCTTCTCCTTCTCCTCCTCCTCCTCCTCCTCCTCCTCCTCCTCCTCCTCCTCCTCCTCGTTTCTGTGTTCCTTGTCTGCTCTCTTTCGCTTATGCATTGCATACATGTATAGGTACATATTTATATATGTACATACATATATGCCTTTGCAAATGCATACATGCATACATACGTGCATACATTCATATTTACATACACGCACACACGCACACACACACACACACACACACACACACACACACACACACACACACACACACACACACACACACACACACACACACACACACACACACACACACACACACACACATATATATATATATATATACACACACAAACAACACACACACACACACAACACACACATGTACACAAACGCATAAATTGTGCGCTCTAAATAGCCATGTTGCAACCTGGGTTCCCCGACTATAAAACTGCTACTATGACTATCATGCTATAATTCATAATTATTAGTTACACGATCCTCCCTTTCCCTTCTGCATATCTTAACGATCAGACGCCAGACGCACCTCCCCGCCCCCCTCCCCCCCTCCCCCTCCCTCAGCCCCCGCCCCCCTCCCTCAGCCCCCCTTATTCTCTTCTAAGGACCCCCCCACTCCCTCCCTCTTCCCCCTTTTCCCCTCCCATCTCCTCCTCCCCTTCCTTCTCCTCTCCACTCCCTCTACTCTCTCCCCCTTTCTCTCTCCCCTCATTCTCCTCCTCTCCCTCTCCTCCTCTCCACTTCCCTCGTTCTCCTCCTCCCTCCTTCCCCTCTCCCTCTCCCTCTCCTTCCTCTCTCCTCTCCCTTCCCCTCCCTCCCCTCCTCCTTCCCCTCTCCCCTCCCTCTCCTCCTCCCTCCTCCCTCCCTCTCCCCTCCGCCTCCTCCTCCTCCTTCCTCCCTCTCCCCCTTCCCCCCTCCCTTTCCCTTCCCCTCTCCCCTCCCTCCTTCCCCTCTCCCCTCCCTCTCCTCCCCCCCTCCTTCCCCTCTCTCCTCT
>NC_091560.1:45478239-45480739 GCF_042767895.1 Penaeus vannamei
GTTGTTTTATTTCCCTTCAATTATATGTTCATAATGGTATGTTTATTTCGTTTGAGTTGCTCTCTCTCTCTCTCTCTCTCTCTCTCTCTCTCTCTCTCTTTCCTCTCTCTCTCTCTCTCTCTCTCTCTCTCTCTCTCTCTCTCTCTCTTTCGCTCTCTCTCTCTCTCTCTCTCTCTCTCTGTCTCTCTCAAACATACACACACACACACACACACACACACACACACTCACTCACTCACTCACTCACTCACTCACTCACTCACTCACTCACTCACTCACTCTCACTCACTCACTCACTCACTCACTCACTCACTCACTCACTCTCTCACTCACTCACTCACTCACTCACTCACTCACTCACTCACTCACTCACTCACTCACTCACTCACTCACTCACTCTCTCTCTCTCTCTCTCTCTCTCTCTCTCTCTGCCTCTCTGCCTCTCCACAATACAGACTTTCAAATTAATTTCCAGAATTTAACATCTACACTAATTCTACAACACGGACACCCTTGAGGCCCTTTCGTTAACCATATCCCTAATAACAAACTGCCTCGAAATATGAATTAGCCGGATGGTACTAATCTCCATAAAGTTACCTCTGTACCCAGCCCCCCCTCCTCCCTCCTCCCTCCTCCCTCCTCCCTCCTCCCTCCTCCCTCCTCCCTCCTCCCTCCTCCCTCCTCCCCCCTCCCTCCTCCCTCCTCCCTCCTCCCTCCCGTCCAAAAAGCAATAATAACTAAAATGAAATTAAATCCAGTAGCGTTTAAGGCGAGCTGAAAAGCTGGGAAATCCAACAGCTGTAGCCGTATTAGGGAATATGGCCGAAGGAAATGTTTCGCTGTCTGTTCTTGCTCCCTATATAACACCGTGAGAGCTTGCATGTATGTCGGATATTTTCATTTCCCTTTTGAGTGCTTTTCTCTTTGGCGGACGGTCGTTCCTGCGAGCCATTTGGAGATGGGGTGTAAAGAGATGTAAGGAAGGAGGGAAGGAAGGAAGGAAGGAAGGAAGGAAGGACCGAGATAAAGGCATATTCTTGGATCCCTTTCTCACCCCCTTTTGGCCCGAGCTAAAAGAAGACTACTCTCCCTCGAGTTTATTTGTGTCTACCCCTTCTTCCCGTTTTCTATGAGAAGGCTTTTGAGGTACCCAGGCTCTGTCGCTGTTCATGGACCCTGGAACACGAAACAGCTTCTCTAAGGATATTTCCTATCCACTTACACTTCTCCTCTCCCTCTTTCTCTAGCTCTTTTCTAAAATTTCTTAAACCGCGAAAAGGGGGACGAGGAATACTGGATAACGAAATGTAGGAAAGGAAATTTAAAAACAAAAAGGGGGGGGGGTTGTTTTGCGTTTCTTTAAGGGCGAAAATGGTATGGAAAACTGGGTGATGGAGGTAAGAAGAATAATGAAAGAAAAAAGGAGATAAGATACATAATAAAAGCAGAGAGTAATAGACCTTATCGGTTCGACTTGGCAACCGCGCATAACAACAATCACTGGCATTTCAGCTTTTTCTAGAGGGGGGGGGGGGTGAGTGAAGTGAGCACAATCAGTTTCTGGGATGCTGTGCGAGAAGATTTGAAAAATTTGCTATTCTTGGGTCATTTTAAGCTACGATCAGATATAAAATGATAACAATGATAATAATAATAATAAAAATAATAATAAAAATAATAATAAAAGTAATTATAATAATTTGAGGGGGGCAATAAGGGTCGGTGCCTCCCCCCCCCCCTCTAAGTGACACCCCTGGGTGAAGACAAACTACAGTGTGTTATTGCAGACAGTGAGAGCGACACAAACTATAGTCATTTTCAATTAAGTTCTATTCGAATTTCACCGTGGAAATACAAAAAAATAATAATAATAAATAAATAATAATAATAATATAATAAAGATAAATAAAAATTGTGCTAAGTGGGCTGCAAAACCCATTAACACAATGGGGAAAAGTATTAATTTTCATATTTTTTTCCCGACAAGAAGAAGACAGAAAAGAAGTGAGAGAAATGGATTCAGGCCAAGAAGATGAGAAACGCGATCGGAACCTCTTGGTATCCCCTTGGTATCCCCTTGGTATCTCCTTGGTATCTATCCCCTTGGTATCTATCCCCTTGGTATCCCCTTGGTATCCCCTTGGTATCTATCCCCTTGGTATCCCCTTGGTATCCCCTTGGTATCCCCTTGGTATCTCCTTGGTATCTATCCCCTTGGTATCCCCTTGGTATCTATCCCCTTGGTATCCCCTTGGTATCCCCTTGGTATCTCCTTGGTATCTATCCCCTTGGTATCCCCTTGGTATCCCCTTGGTATCTCCTTGGTATCTATCCCCTTGGTATCCCCTTGGTATCTATCCCCTTGGTATCCCCTTGGTATCTCCTTGGTATCTATCCCCTTGGTATCCCCTTGGTATCTCCTTGGTATCTATCCCCTTGGTATCCCCTTGGTATCCCCTTGGTATCTCCTTGGTATCTATCCCCTTGGTATCCCCTT
>NC_091560.1:45498239-45505739 GCF_042767895.1 Penaeus vannamei
AGAGAGAGAGGGAGAGAGAGAGAGAGAGAGAGAGAGAGAGAGAGAGAGAGAGAGAGAGAGAGAGAGAGAGAGAGAGAGAGAGAGAGAGAGAGAGGGAGAGAGAGAGAGAGAGAGAGAGAGAGAGAGAGAGAGAGAGAGAGAGAGAGACATATAGAGAAAGAGATACAGAGAGAGGGGGGGATAGAGAGAGATAGAGAGAGAGATATAGACACATATAGAGAAAGAGATAGAGAGAGAGAGGCAGAGGGAGAGGTAGGAAGGGAGAAAGAGAGAGAGGGAGAGAGAATGAAAGAAAGTGACAGACAGAGACATGCATACAGACAGGCAGAGACCGAGCCAGCCAGCCAGACAGACAGAGACAGAATGGGAAAGAGAGAGAGAAAAAAAAGGAGAGACGCACCGAGAACAAAAGAAGTGAGAAAGTCACGATTGGCCACAAAATGGGAGTCCGAGAAACGAAAACAGACGGGGAAAAAAAATGCCTGAGCTTTGTGGTCACTCATAAAACACACGTAATGGAGGTTATTGAGCGTCTAATGAGAAATCTAAAGCTGAAAGGAAAAAGAACTCGGGGTGTGGAAATGTTTGTGCGTGTGTGTGTGCGTGGATTGGTAAGGGTTAGGTTTATATATCCACCTCTAATTTCTCTCCATTCTTGACCTCCCACGTATTTTGTCCAGCCTTTTTCTTCAACCTGTATTTTCTTTTCCCTTCGTCCCTTCTGCTTTCTTCAACCTGTATTTTCTTTTCCCTTCTTCTGCTCGGGTTTTTGGCCTTCCTCTTTCAGATTTTTTTCTAGATTTTTTCCCTCAATCTTTTTTTTCTTTCTTTCTTTCTTTCTTTTTTTTTAGATTTTTTCCTAATTTTTCCCGGATTTTCTTTCATATAATTTCTCCTTCTTTCCTTCCACTTCTATTCTGTGATTCCACTCGCCTTAAGCTACGAAAAAAAGAAATCAATCAATCAATCAATCACATTAGTGTTATCATAGGCTTAGATAAAAAATAAAAAATAAAATGGATTCTATGTTCTCTATTCCTTAGGCCTACACGATAAAAAATTAGGTTCAGATCTTTGGTATAAATAATAAGTAAATGAGATAATTGAAAATAAATATATATAATGAATTGTCTTTTCTCATGTGTGTCATCCATACAAAGAAAAAGAAAATAATCCTGTCCATACGCAAAAAAAATAAAAATAAAATAAAAATAAATAAATAAAAATAAAAATAAATAATAAATAGATAGATTAAAAAAAAAGATGAAATGACCATGCTACGAGAGAGAGAGAAAAAAGAACGTGACTAGATAATGATTTATCTTTTATTGAGTCTATCCTCCTTCTTCCTCCTCCTCTTCATCCATCCTTCCTCCTTTCTCTTCACCTCCTTTCTCTTCATCCTCCCTCCTCCCTTTTCCCCCTCCTCCTTTTTCCTCTTCCTCCTCCATCCTCCTCCATCCATCCTCCTCCTCCCTCCTCTCCTCCTCTCCCTCCTCCCTCCTTCTCCCTTCCTCCTCCTCCCTCCTTCTCCATCCTTTATCCTCCTCTTCCTCCTCCCTCCCTCCATCCCTCCCTCCTCCCTCCTCCCTCCCTCCTCCTCCTCCTCCTTCCTACCTTACCCCTTCCCTCCTCCCTCCTTCCTCCTCCTCCACCCCTCCTCCATCCTCCCTTCCTCCTCCTCCCTCCTTCCTCCTTTTTTATCTACTGGCATTCTGATCGATCTATCCTCCTCTCCTTGCGCGCTCCAGCTCTGCTTCAGCGGTCTCCCAGCTTTAACCCTTCAGCATGGTTCTCTCTCCCAGGGGACTCGGCCGAACCGGGGGGCTCACGGTACCCAAAAGAACCCCGGTGCCATGAGCTGCTCTGAGGTACTGGTTCGATGGGGTACTGGTTCTCTGAGGTGCTGGTTCTCTGAGGTACTGGTTCTCTAAGGTACTGGTTCTCTGAGGTACTGGTTCTCTCTCCCAGGGGACTCGACCGAACCGGGGGGCTCACGGTACCCAAAAGAGCCCCGGTGCCATGAGCTGCTCGTGCTGCTCTGAGGTACTGGTTCTCTGAGGTACTGGTTCTCTGGGGGTACTGGTTCGCTGAGGTACTGGTTCTCTGAGGTACTGGTTCTCTGAGGTACTGGTTCTCTCTCCCAGGGGACTCGACCGAACCGGGGGGCTCACGGTACCCAAAAGAGCCCCGGTGCCATGAGCTGCTCGTGCTGCTCTGAGGTACTGGTTCTCTGAGGTACTGGTTCTCTGGGGGTACTGGTTCTGTGGGGGTACTGGTTCGCTGGGGTACTGGTTCTCTGGGGGTACTGGTTCTCTGAGGTACTGGTTCGCTGGGGTACTGGTTGTCTGAGGTACTGGTTCGCTGGGGGTACTGGTTCTCTGAGGTACTGGTTCTCTGGGGTACTGGTTCTCTGAGGTACTGGATCTCTGAGGTACTGGTTCTCTGAGGTACTGGTTCTCTGGGGTTACTGGTTCTCTGAGGTACTGGTTCTCTCGGGTACTGGTTCGCTGAGGTACTGGTTGTCTGAGGTACTGGTTCTCTGGGGTACTGGTTCTCTGGGGTACTGGTTCTCTGGGGTACTGGTTCTCTGGGGTACTGGTTCTCTGAGGTACTGGTTCTCTGAGGTACTGGTTCTCTGGGGGTACTGGTTCTCTGAGGTACTGGTTCTCTGAGGTACTGGTTCTCTGGGGTACTGGTTCTCTGGGGTACTGGTTCTCTGGGGTACTGGTTCTCTGGGGTACTGGTTCTCTGAGGTACTGGTTCTCTGAGGTACTGGTTCTCTGAGGTACTGGTTCTCTGAGGTACTGGTTCTCTCGGGTACTGGTTCGCTGAGGTACTGGTTCTCTGAGGTACTGGTTCTCTGAGGTACTGGTTCTCTGAGGTACTGGTTCTCTGCTCACTCTACTTGCAACTCGGAAGGCAAGAAAGGTAAGAAGAAAAACGAAAAACTGATGGAAGTTCTTGTGGTTTTCTGTTTTGAAGTTTTTGTGAAGAGGGGAGAGGAGGGGGGGGCGTATGGGTATCGGGAATGACCTTCGTTTTTGCTTCTCTCTCTATCTCTCTTTTTGTTCTCTCTCTCTCTATTTCTTCTCTCTTTCTCTTTCTCTCTCTGTCTCTCTCTCTCTCTCTCTCTCTCTCTCTCTCTCTCTCTCTCTCTCTCTCTCTCTCTCTCTCTCTCTCTCTCTCTCTCTCTCTCTCTCTCTCTCTCTCTCTCTCTCTCTCTCTCTCCCTCTCTCTCTCTCTCTCTCTCTCTCTCTCTCTCTCTCTCTCTCCCTCTCCTCCTTCTTGACTGCCCCTTTCTCTCTTTCACTTCGGATTTTTCCCGCTGATCCTGCCTTCTCAGATTGAGCGACTCCCCCCTCCTCTAGAATCCATCGACCCCCCCTCCCTTCCCTCAGACCCATCAACCCTCCCCCCTTTCTCCTGAAACCTTCCCTCGGACTCATCATCCCCTCCCTCCCTCTGGTTCATCACCCCACCCTCCCTTCCCCTCAGACCCATCATACCCCTTCCCTTCAGACCCCATCCACCCCCACCCGTTCGCCTCCTCAGACCCATCAACCCCCCCCATACTCCTCAACCCCCCACCCCACCCTCCCTCTCATAAACCCAGACCCTCGCTGGACCTCAGGTACAATAACCTTCCTATTCCACGGACCGTCTTTTCCCTCATCGATATCTTTGCCTTTCATGGGGGAAGGGGGTGGGGGAGTGGGGGTGGGGGGCGGAAGGGGGATTTTTGCCTTAATACAGCTGCTTGCGAACGGGGAAGGGAGGGGGTGGGGGCGGGAGGGGGACTTTTGCCTTAATACAGCTGCTTATGAACGGGGGAAGGGTGGGGAGGGGGAGGGTGGAAGGGGTAATTTTGCCTTAATACAGCTGCTTGCAAATAGGGGAAGGGGGGAGGGGGGAGGGGGACTTTTGCCTTAATACAGCTGCTTATGAATAGGGGGAAGGGGAGGGTGGAAGGGGGAATTTTGCCTTAATACAGCTGCTTGCGAACGGGGGAAGGGGGGAGGGGGATTTTGCCTTAATACAGCTGCTTGCAAACGGGGGAAGGGGGAGGGGTGGGTGGGGGAAGGGGGAATTTTGCCTTAATACAGCTGCTTGCAAATAGGGGAAGAGGGGAGGGGGGAGGGGGACTTTTGCCTTAATACAGCTGCTTGCAAATGGGGGGAAGGGGGGAGGGGGGAAGGGGTGGAGGGTGGAAGGGGACTTTTGCCTTAATACAGCTGCTTGCAAACGGGGGAAGGGGGGAGGGGTGCGGAGGGGGTCTTTTGCCTTAATACAGCTGCTTGCGAACGGGGGAAGGGAGGGGGTGGGGGGCGGAGGGGGGACTTTTGCCTTAATACAGCTGCTTGCAAACGGGGGAAGGGAGGGGGTGGAGGGGGGGAGGGGGGACTTTTGCCTTAATACAGCTGCTTGCAAACACGGACGCTCCATGACTTACGCTCTGGCGTCTCGAAGGAATGAAAAGAAGATGCTTGCGGGTTGCTTGACAAGGAAAGAATAGAGATGAAATGAAAAGAAAAAAAAAAGAGAAAGAAAAGAAAAAAAGATAATAGAGGTTCTGATGATCTTTGATTTTCATTCTTGAAAGGGAGAGAGTTGGGGGAGTTGGGGAGGGGGGAAGAGGGGGGGAATGTTCGCGTGTGTTTGTGTGGGTGAGTGGGTGGGGTGTAGGTGTGTGGGGAGGGAGAGGGTTTGTGTGTGTGTGTGTGTGTGTGTGTGTGTGTGTGTGTGTGTGTGTGTGTGTGTGTGTGTGTGTGTGTGTGTGTGTGTGTGTGTGTGTGTGTGTGTGTGTGAGTTTGTGTTTGTTTATTTGTGTGTGTGTGTGTGTGTGTGTGTGTGCGTGTGTGTGTACGTGTGAGAGAGAGAGAGACAGAAAGACAGAGAGAGAAAGCGAAGATGAAAGAAAAAGAAAGAGAGAGAGAGAGAGATGAAAGACAAACAAAAAGGATGAAAGAGAGAGAGAGAGAGAGAGACATAGAGAGACAGGGACGCAGAGTTTGATCTGGAGGTTACGTAAACCCTCCCCTCCCTCCCTCCCTCTCCCCTCCCTCCCTCCCTCCTCTCTCCCTCCTCCTCCCTCTCCCTCCTCCTCCCTCTCCCTCCCTCACTCTCCCCTTCTCCCTCCCTCCTCCCTTCACCCTCCTCCCTCACTCTCTCCCCGCTTCCCTCCCTCACTCTCTCCTCCCCTTCACCCTCCCTCTCCCCTCCTCCTCCCCCCCCGACCGTTCCCACACGCAATCTCGTTTTGTTTAGCTTTTTTCGGTCACGATTATTGGTCAGCCAGGACTGTCTATTTGCTTATCTTTTGCTTATCTTTTGCTTATCTTTATAGGAAAAAAAACATGGGAATTTACTGGGAGACTTTGTATTAGGGATTTTTTTTTTTTTTTATATTGAGAATTTATAGGGATATATTGTAAGAGTGAGTATTGCTTGTACGTGTGTGTGTGTGTGTGTGTGTGAGAGAGAGAGAGAGAGAGAGAGAGAGAGAGAGAGAGAGAGAGAGAGAGAGAGAGAGAGAGAGAGAGAGAGTGCGTTTGTGAGTGAGTTTGTGTGTGTGTTTGTGCTTGTTTGTGTGTGTGTGTGTGTGTTTGAGTGTATGTGTGTGTGTTTGAGTGTATGTGTGTGTTTGTTTGTGTGTGTGTGTGCATGTGTGTGTGTGTGTTTGTGCTTGTTTGTGTGTGTGTCCTTGTCTTGTTTGTGTGTGTGTGTGTGTGTTTGAGTGCGTGTGTGTGTTTGTTTGTGTGTGTGTGTGTGTGTGTGGGTTTGTATGTCTGTGTGCGTGTGTGTGTCCATGTGTACCGTATGATATGAAAAACAGACACGCAGACGAATCAATACACAAATAAACTTACACCATCATTAACACATACTCAAGCCACAACAGGATAAATTACATCACAAAAAAAAAATATTTTTCTTACTAATATCGGGGTCAAAATCCCCCCCCCCTCCCCCTCCCCCATCCGACCCCCCTTCCCTGGTGTTCCAAAACAGGTTTTTTTTTTTTAAGTAAAATAACAAAGGCACTTCACTAATTAAAACATAATTCACTTTCGTTTTCTTTTTCTTTCTTCTTTTTCTTTTTTTTTTCTTTTTTTTTGTGAACGATAATATCCGCCACATTACCGGATACTTACATAAAAGGGAAAGAAATATGACACGTTTTGCCGGATAGGGGAAGTATTAACGAAAGAAAAACACGAATATTAAAGAAGAAAAGAAGAAGGAATAGAAGCGGGGGAGAAAGGGTAAAAAAAAAGAACAAAAATAAAGAAAAAAGAAGAAAAAGAAAGAAAAAAGAAAAGAAGGAACTGAAGCGAGGAGAAAGGAAGAGTAGAAAAAGAACAAAAATAAAGAAAAAAGAAGAAAAAAGAAAAGAAGGAATAGAAGAGGTGAGAAGGAAATACTAATAAAAGAACAAAAATAAAGAAAAAGAAAAAAAAAATCAATAGAAGCGAGGAGAACGAAAAAGTAACAAAAAAAAAAAAAAAAAAAAAAGAAGCGGGAAGAGAGAAAGAGTAAAAAAAAAAAGACAAGAAAAAATAAAGAAAAAGAAAAAAAAAATGGGGCCCTCTCATTACAATTTGGGAACACAGGTGCGGGGTGTGATAGAGTGTGGAGGGGGGAGTGGGGGAGTGGGGGAGGGAGAAGGGGAGGAGGAAATAGGGAAGGGGAGGAGGGGAAGAGGGGAGATGGAAGGGAGAAGGAGGAAGGGGAGAAGGAAGGAGGAAAGGGGGAGGAGGAAATAGGGAAGGGGAGGAGGGGAAGAGGGGAGATGGAAGAGGAAGGAGGGGGGGAAGAGGATAGGGGAAAGGAGAAGACGGAAGGGGGGTGAAAGGGGAGATGGAAGTGTGAGGGGGAAGGGTGAGAAGAAAGGAGGAAAGGGGAGGGGGGAAGAAGGAAGATGGAATGGGAGAAGGGGGAGGAAGAGGGAAGATGGAAGGGGGAAGAAACAAGGGGAGAAGGGGAAGAGGTAAAATGGAAGGAGGAGAAGCAGGGAAGGGGGAGAAGGGAGAAGAAAAGGGGGAGGGGGGAAGAAGGAAAAGGTGGGAGAGAAAGAGGGATGGTGATAGGGGAGAGAGGGAGAAGAGAAATAGGGGTAGCAGTCAAAGAGAATAAATCACAGAGGAAAGAGAAGAATATGGATAACGAAAAAAGAGATGGGGAATAAAAGTATGGATAGCATAGAATAAAGAATAAATGAATAAAGAGGGGAAGAGGGGGTAATATCAGCCAGGGGGTAGGAAGGGGTGACAGGAAGGGAAAGGGGAGGATAGAGCGATGAACAAGAAAATAAGGGATTAAAAAGAGGGACGAACATAATCGCTAATTGTCACGTATCCAAATCACACACCATAACCAGCGCAACATAAATCAGGGTTGCATAATGCTCTTTTTTTTCTCTCTCTCTCTTTCTTTCTTTCTTTTTCTTTTTCATTTTCTTTGCTTTTTCCTTTTAATTTTTCTTCTTTTTCTTCCTTT
>NC_091560.1:45530739-45535739 GCF_042767895.1 Penaeus vannamei
AGAGGTGGGAGGGGAGGCAGGGTGAGTGGGGGTTATTGGGGGAGGGGGAGGCAATGGGAAAGGGTGGGGACGTTACCTGTGGGGGAGGGGGAAGGGACGTTACCTGGGGGAGTGGGGAGGGTACATGGGAGGAGGGACGTTAACTGGCGTAGGAGGGGGGAGGGAGGAGGGTAGTGGGGGTTATTGGGGGAGGGGAGGGAGGTTACCTGAGTGGAGGAGGAGAGGGTGAATGGAGGTTAATGGGTAGGTGGAGTGGTGAGGGTAGGGTTGTGAAGATGGCAGGGAGGGAGGAGGGAAGATGGAAGGGAGGAAGGTGGAAGGGGAGGGGAAAAGGAGGGAGTGGGTGGTGGGGGGAAAGGGGGAGGAGGAAGTCGTAGGAAACTTACTGATAGATTTTTGAGATTTTTTTAGGGGGTGGGGTGGGGGTAGTGGGGGGGGGTAGGCATTCGTCGAAACCCTGGTCTCTTTTGTTCTTTTTCTTTGTTCTTCTTATCTATTTGTTTTCGTTGTTTTGGCATCTTTTGTTTGGCTTGTTTATTTCTTTTGTTTACATGTATATCTACTTTTATTAGAATTTCCTTAATTAGATTCTCTTAATGATATGAAAATGGGTGAAATCTTTTATCTTTTTCTCTTTATTGGTTCATCTGTCCATCTTCTCCTCTCTCTTTCTCTCTCTCTCTCTCTCTCTCTCTCTCTTTCTCTCTCTCTCTCTCTCTCTCTCTCTCTCTCTCTCTCTCTCTATATATATATATATATATATATATATATATATATATATATATATATATATATATATATATCTATACCCTCTCTCTCTATCCCTCTCCCTCTCCTTCTCTCCCTCCCCCCCTCTCTCTGCCTCCTCTCTCTCTCTCTCTCTCTCTCTCTCTCTCTCTCTCTCTCTCTCTCTCTCTCTCTCTCTCTCTCTCTCTCTCTCTCTCTCTCTCTCTCTCCTCACTCACTTCTCTCTCTCTACTCTCTCTCTCTCTCTCTCTCTCTCTCTCTCTCTCTCTCTCTCTCTCTCCCTCCCCCCTCTCTCTCTATCTCTCCCTCTCTCCCTCTCTCTCTCCCTCTTCCTCTCCCACTCCCTCTCTCCTCTCCTCTCCTCTCCCTCTCCCTCTCCCTCTCCCTCTCCCTCTCCCTCTCTCCCTCTCCCTCTCCCTCCTCTCTCCCTCTCCTCTCCCTCTCCCTCTCCCTCCCTCTCTCTCTCTCTCTCTATCTCTCTCTCTCTCTACCGCATATCCACACTCTTATCCACATCCTCGGAGGCTTCTCTATCCACTGCTCCTTGTGTCTCGAGGGAACCCGTCGGTCAGTAGGTAATCATTCCCCGGGAAAAAAAGACGTAAAGGATTCTGGATCTTGGTGGATAGGATAGGGGAAAAAATGAGGGGGGGAAAGAAGAGATAAGGAGGACGAGGAGAGGGAGGATATGGAGGAGGAGGAGGAGGAGGAGGAGGAAGAGATAAGGAGGAGAAGGAGAGGGGAGGAGGAGGAGGAGGAGGAGGAGGAAGAGGCGGAGGCGGAGGAGGAGAGGAGAAGGAGGAGGAGGAAGAAGAAAGAGGAGGAAGAGGAGGAGGGAGGGAGGAGGAGGGGGAGGAGGAGGAGGAGGAGAGGAGGAGGGAGAGGGGGAGGAGGAGGAAAGGAGGGGGGAGGGAGGAGGAGGGAGGAGGAGGAAGAGAGGAGAAGGAGGAGGAAGAAGGGGAAGAGGAGGAGGAGGAGGAGGCAGAGGAGGATGAGGAGGAGGAGGCAGAGGAAGAGGAGTAGGAGTAGTAGGAAGGGGAGGTGGAGGAGGTGTAGAAGAAGAAAGAGGAGGAAGAGGGAGGAGGAGGGAGGGAGGGGAGGAGGAGGGAGGAGGAGGAGGAGGAGGAGGAGGAGGAAGAAGAGAAGTAAGAGGAGGAAGAGGAGTAGGAGGAGGAGGAGGGGGAGGAGGAGGAGGAGGAGGAGGAGGAGAGGGAGGAGGAGGGGGAGGGAGGAGGAGGTAAGGCAAGAACAAGAGGAGGAGGAGGAGGAAGAAGAGTATGAGGAGGAGGAGGAAGAAGAGGAAGGGGAGAAGGAAGAGGAGTAGGAGGAGGAGGAGGTGAGGAAGAGGGAGGAAGAGGAAGAAGAGGAGGAGGGGGTAGGAGGAGTAGGGAAGAGGAGGAGGAGGAGAGAGGAAAGTAGGAAGCAGAGGAGGAGGGGAGGAGGAGGAGGAGGAGGAGGGGGAGGTGGAGGAGGTGTAAGAAGAAGAAGAAGAGGAGGAGATAGATTGAGAAAGAAGATGGAAGGTCCAAGGGTAGGAGAGGAGTTAGTAGGTTTTAGGAAACATGGTTGAAAAAGAGAAAGCGATAAAGACAATAGCGGAAAGGGGAGGAGTGGACAGAGGAAGGAGATAGAGAAGGAAGAAGAAAAAAGAGTAAAAATGGAAGAGAGGAAGATGATTGGTTGGGAAGAGGAAGCATAAGCGAGAGTGGATAGGATAAAGATGATTGACAGGAGAGACGAAGGAGGAGGAGGAAGGAGAGAAAGAAAAAAAAGTGAGGAAGAAGGGTGATGTGGAAGAATTATGGAAAGGAGGAGGTAGATAATACGAAATGGAGAGATGAAAGAAAATGCAGATTTATGAAATTGCAAGTGAAGAAGGAGAAGGAAAAAGAAAAAGAAAAAGAAAAATGGATGAAAGGTAGATAGAAAGATAGAAAAAGAGAAGAGGAAGAAAAAATGAAGGATAACGCAGAAAGAGAGAAAATAAGAGGGAGAAAGAAAGAAAGGAGTGATGCAAAGAAGAGAATAAAGAGGTGGAACTCAAGGGACAGAAATAAAGAGAAGGGAGGGAAAGGGAGGGAGGGAGGGAGAGGGAGGGAGAGGGAGAGATAGAGAGGGAGGGGGAGGGAAAGGGAAGGAAAGGAGAGGGAGAGGAAGGGAGGGGTAGGGAGAGGGGAGAGGAGGGAGGGAGATGGGAGATGGAGGGAGGGGAGGGAGGGGGAAGAGGAGAGAGAGAGGGAGAGAGGGATGGAGGGAGGGAGGGGAGAGGGAGAGGGAGGGAGGGGGAGAGAGGGTAGAGGGAGGGTGGAGAGGGAGGAGTGAGAGGAGAGGGAGGGAGAGGGAGGGAGGAGTGGAGAGGGAGGGAGGGGGAGAGGGGAGAGGGAGGGATTGCATACCGAAAACTTATCGGGAAATTCCTCTTTGCAAACACATTTTTCCCCTCTTGGTGAGATGATTTTGGCCTCTTGTCTTAAATGTAAAATAAATAACTCTTAAAGGACAAACTTTTTCTTTATTTCTTTTTTCTTTTCTTCTTTTTTTATTCCTTTCATTTTCGTCTTCTTTGTAAACTCTCTCTTCTTTTTCCTGGAGCTCGAGATGGCAAAAACGTAGACGTATTCACAAAATCATTTTCAAAAAATTATTTAAAATATTTAAGTACTGTCACTAAATCACCTTTCTTTATATTTCGTTTAATTAATTCATTTATGTATTTTAATTAATTTATTTATGTATTTTAATTCATTGATTTATGTATTTTAATTCATTTATTTATGTATTTTAATTAATTGATTTATGTATTTTCATTCATTTATTTATGTATTTTAATTCATTTATCTATGTATTTTAATTCATTTATTTATGTATTTTCGTGTTCGGATGGGTAAGTTGAACGCAGATTTAGTACATTTTCGTCGTGTGTCAACCCCCACCCCCTTCTCCCTCCCCCATTCAAAATAAGTGAAAAATCTCATTATAAGTACATATCCCCTCCCCCTCCTCCCCCTCCATCTCCTCCTCCCCTTTCCCCCTCTCCCCCGCTACCCCCTCTCCTGCTCCACTACCCCCTCTCCTCCTCCCCTACCTCCTTTCCCCTCCCCCCTCCCCCTGCCCCCTCTCCCCCTCCCTCTCCCCTTTCAAAAATGAGTGAACCTATACCATTACAAGGGCATATCCCCTCCCCTCCACCTCCTCCCCTTTCCCCCTCTCCCCCTCCCTCTACTCCCTACCCCCCTACTCCTCCCACTCTCTGCCCCTCCTATTCCTCATCTCCCCCTCCCCCTCCCACAACACCCTCTCCCCCTCCTCTCCCCCTCTCCGACTCCCCTCCCCTCTCCCTCCCCGTTCAGAATAAGTGAACCATCCCATTATAAATACATATCCCTCCCCCTCCCTCGCCTCCCCTTCCCCCCTCTCCCCCGCCACCCCTATCGCCCCTACCTTCTCTCCCCTCCACTCCCCCTCCCTTCCCCTGCCCCCCCCCCCCTCCTCTACCCCCTTTCCCCCTCCCCTAAGCCCTCTCCGACTCCCCTCTCCTTCTCCCCCTCCCCATCTCCTCTCCCCTCTCCCTCCCCCATTCAAAATAAATGAACCATACCATTATAAGTACATATTCCGTTCCCCCTCCACCTCCTCCCTTTCTCCCTCTTCCCCGCTACCCCCTCTTCCCTTCCCGCTCCTCGCTCTCCCCTCCCCTCTCCCTATCCCTCCCCCATTCAAAATAAGTAAACAAATAAACAAACATATCCCCTTTCCTCCTCCTCTTTCTCCCTCTCCCCTCCCTAACTCCCTCTCCCCCTCCTCTTCCCTCTCTCCCCCTCCCTATCCCCTCTCCCTCTCCCTCCCCATTCAAAAATAAGTGAACCATCCCATTATAAGTACATGTGTGCCGTTCCCCCTCCACCTCCTCCCCTTTCCCTCTCTCCCCCCGCTACCCTCTCTCCCCTCCCCCTACCCCCTCTCCCCTCGCCCCCTCCCTGCCCCCTCCTCCCCCTCGCGCCCCCTCCCCTGCCCCCTCCTCCCCCTCCCCACCCCTCTCTCCCTTTCCCTCCCTCCCCCGCTACTAGCATTTCCCCTTTTCTCCCCCTTTCCTTTGTCTCTTCGCTCTCTCCTTCCCCTTCTATATTCCCCCTTCCTTCAACCCGTCTCTTCCCCTCACTTCTCTTTTTTCTCCCTCCTCCCTCCTCCTCCCCTTTGTGCATTACCTTCCATTATCCTGATGTGTCTAACTCTCGGTCTCTCTCCGTACTTTG
>NC_091560.1:45590739-45593239 GCF_042767895.1 Penaeus vannamei
CACCACCATCACCATCCTCATCACCACCATCATCATCACCGCCATCATCATTATCATCATCACCATCATCACCACCACCACTACCCTCATCACCATCCTCATCACCATCATCATCCTCAGAAGTTTAAATATAAGCAACAAATCCTTATATGGCAGCTGACACAAAATGAAAATAATTCTGAAACATCTTTAAGATATTGACTTCATACGCAGTTCAATTTGCAATGCAAGATGAGAATGTTCAATGAATACCTTGTTTAAATTTCCAAAATAAACATCTGCAACATACATTAATACATTACCTAGTTTACAATAGATCTACGAGCGTTGAAGTACTTGTTTGTAAACAGAATTGCAATACGTATTATTGTTTTCATTGCATTTATTGTTTTTATTGTTGTTTTTTAAATGGAACTGTAATTGCAAATTGCTTACACACATTATTGCAGAGTGCTATCAAACCCATATGCTTGCTGTGATAATAGACCTTCCTAATGGTCTTTTTTTAATTAAAATTTCTCTCTTAAACAAACCTGAACCGTATTCATGTTGACAAATGTGGAAAAAGGATGAATGAGAACGAATATCTTCACAATACAAGAGATGTATTTAACCGGTTTCGATTTTATCTTCGTCAGAAATACATGATGTACATGTATTTCTGACGAAGATATAACCGGTTAAATACATTTCTTGTATTGTGAAGATATTCGTTCTCATTCATACCTTTCCACATAAAAAAAAAAAAAAAAAAAAAAAAAAACATATTAACTATCGCATTAATATACGAGATAGTCTACAAAAAAGTAATGTTTAATAGTAATTGCGTGTTACCTGTATTTGATGCTTTAATGGCAAGGGCGAGTACATATGGAGAGTACAATTATCATCATTTGTGATTGGAAACAGAATATTTAATGGCAATGATTGGCTTAATGAAGACCTATTGTGTGTGCGTGTGTGTGTGTGTGTGTGTGTGTGTGTGTGTGTGTGTGTGTGTGTGTGTGTGTGTGTGTGTGTGTGTGTGTGTGTGTGTGTGTGTGTGTGTGTGTGTGTGTGTGTGTGTGTGTGTGTGTGTGTGTGTGTGTGTGTGTGTCTATATGCGTGTGCGTATATGTATGTACGTGTGTGTGTGTGTGTCTGTATGTGTATGTGTATAAGTGTGTGTGTGTCTGTGCATATAATCTGAATTCCCCCAACACTAAATTTTCTTCTTTTTCTTCTTAACGGCTTCTTTTCATTTCCCTTCGACTCTCTTGGAAGACAGGCGAAGAAGCGACCATGACAGTGACAGTCACAAAGCCGTTGTCAGGATTTCGATTAGCCAATCACTCGGCAATGCGAAGAATTTTGGATTCATCAGTGAATACAAATTCTCGATAAGTGGATTGGGAAGTGAGTGAATACGTGAAGATTATTGCGAATAAATAAGGTGTTGATTAATTTTATCATTTTAATCAAAGTGTTGTATTTTGTCTATTGGAACGTCTATGGGTATGTTAGTGTTTAGTACATGTACTCATGCTAATACTTTTTGTCTAGTAACAATGTAAGTTATATAAAAATATTATGTTCATCACTTTATTTGAGAAAATGATATGAATAAAAAACAATAAAGAAAAAAAAAAGAATTTCATTACCAAATGAAGACTACACCACATGCAGTACAAAGGTATACGTGAACAGTAGTAGTATTAATATTAGTAGCAGTTGTAGTAGCAGTAGTAGTAGTAATAGTAGTAGTAGAAATAGTAGTAACAGTAGTAATAGTAGTAGTAGAAATAGTAGTAACAGTAGTAATAGTAGTAGTAGCAGTAGTAGTAGTAATTGCAGTATAATAGTAATAGTAGTAGTAAAAATGTAGTAACAATAGTAATAGTAGAAGTACTAATAACAGTAGTAGTAGTAATAGTAATAACAATAGTAGTAGTAATAGCAGCAATTGTAGTTCAAGTAGTAGTAGTAGTAACAGTAGTAATAGTAGTGACAGTATTAGTAATAGCAGTAACAGTAGAGGTAGTATTAACAGTAGTAGTAGTAGTAATAACAGTAGCAGCAATAGTAGCAGCAGCAGCAGTAGTAGTAGTAGTATTAATAGTAACAGTAACAGTGCTAGTAGTAGTAGTCGATTTTGATAAAACGCTTGAAATACTTCGCAAATATAGTTTTATCAAGAACGCGCGCGCGCGCGTGTGTGTGTGTGTGTGTGTGTGTGTGTGTGCGTGTGTGTGTGTGTGTGTGTGTGTGTGTGTGTGTGTGTGTGTGTGTGTGTGTGTGTGTGTGTGTGTGTGTGTGTGTGTGTGTGTGTGTGTGTGTGTGTGTGTGTGTGTGTGTGTGTGTGTGTGTGTGTGTGTGTGTGTGTGTGTGTGTGTGTGTGTGTGTGAGATTCCCCCTTTACAACCCTGCAATCATTACTAGTTTGTGTCGCCCTATATGCCTCGCATTGTTCATAAACCACGTTATGCTGAGTACTATCCAGCTCTGAATTGGATCATTAGCA